>NW_013667540.1:101462-103471 GCF_000517525.1 Limulus polyphemus
ATCTGAATCACTTGAAAAAAACACGGGGGTGCTTAACTTTTTTCCAGATGTATATATTGAGTAGTTTATTTTTGTTATATTTGTTTGTCACAACGCTAGTTGTAAAGAACTAACAAAAACAAGTGAGGGAAATCACTGATATGTAAAACATATAGGATACCCGAGCAGTAATTAGTGAGGTTAATTACAATATTGGAGGTATACTTTTGTCTGCAGTATTTTTACTCATTTGTATGTTACTTAAAACCATGTAACAAACGTATTCACGAAGGCACGAACAATTTCATTTGTAAAATTAAGTAGTTCACAAAAATATGTAAATACCAATGAAATATGGATTATATTGGTATTATTCTAGGGTTAAATAAACCATTTTTTTCTTACTTAATTTTTATGTTTCCAGCTTTAAAACCACAAGGCATTTCACAAAAGATATAAAATGCTTTAGAGTTATGTATTTAAAAGGAAAATAAACGCTGGAGTTATTGATGTGATCCATGCGATTATCGTCGGTTTCTAAAACTATTTATACCTCAAATCGCTTGTGAACTCACGACAGTTGGTTACAGATTCTCAAATAACGTATAAGTTACACAAAAAATGTAAACAGAAATACCATTATTAATATTGCAATTTTTACCCCTAACTATTGCTCCTGCCCATTATGTATTTTTATATTGATAATTAGTTATTTTCATCCAGTTTCTTTGGGAAGTTATTTACACTGAGTGTTCTAACAGATAAAAATAATAAAATTATTAAATATGATGAAATATGTTAACCCTCACGGTAATTAACGGCGTAAAAAGCAAGTCCATAATTTGAGAGTTAAATACTACGATGAACATAAAACATTACGACATTTGTAATCTGTTTAGTTTTGTGACCATTTAATCTAGTGAAATTAGTAAATACATTATCGTCCACAAAAATAACAAACTCGAGTTCACTTTAGTGATAACAAGTGACAAAATTTCGATGACGAGGAACCCACTTTGAGACTAATAATGGTTGGAGACGGCTTGAATGGGTAATGAAGAAAAACATTAATATAAGTTTAACATACCAGCAAATGTACAACGTTTCGGCCTGATGATGACAAAACCTTGTCGAAACGTTGTACATTTGCTGTTATGTTAAATTTATATTAAAGTTTTTCTTCATTACCCATTCAAGCCGTCTCCAAGCATTATAAGTGACAAAAACTGTTTGAATTTATTGTTTTGAATATTTCAAAGTAATATAACATTTGAATGATATGTTTGTAGTTAATCAACCTCATCTGTCTCAACACTTTGCATTGTATTGTAGACCAAGCTTATCCCGACGAGTGAGCACGCATTTTACACATTAACACCGTGTTTCGTTCTTCCTGTAATATGAATACTTTTCTGCCATTTTCACGTTACCCATGATATTGTATACGACACCATAGTCAAGTTTTAAATTACATAATGCATATGGTTATTCTAGCGTTTGTTGTGACCTCAATGTAACAGGGACACATTTTGTCCCAGTATTCTACACGATGACTAGATTTATGTATCATATTGTTATTACGAAATAAGTTTCCTACTTTTAATGACTGTGTTTGGGTTTAGTCTCGTGTTTCTGATACAGGATTTAATTTTGTAAATGTACAAGATAGGTTAATTTATCTAAGAAATACAGAAAACGTTAAACACAAATTCCTAATCATACATACAGGGTGGTACAAAATTATATTTCCTCTTTTAAAATTTAATAATCTAATAACTAAAGAAATACAACCATGCAATTTTCAACATTTTGTAGCTCATCTCAAACAGTTTATATTGAAATATAAATTGATTTTTTCACGTATGTACCATTAGTAGTTCATAGCACGTATAACCGATATTCCATTTCAGTCCATATTCGCTGCAACCTGTCTACAGTGACAGCAGGGATGGCATCCGTTATCCTGATCTTTAGCTCCTTGATGTTTGGTATAGGTGGGCGATACACGAAGTTCTTAACATCCCCCCCCC
>NW_013667540.1:104015-108938 GCF_000517525.1 Limulus polyphemus
GTGAGGGGGGGGGAATCAACAAGGTCTAAAAACCCCCCCCCCCCCAAAAAAAAAAAGAAGTCTAATGGGGTATTGTTTGGCGAACGCGGAACTTGGCCCACCTCGACCAATCCATCGCATTGAATTATTTTGCACTGTTGCCATTTTTACGGGGTAACACGATTCACTGGAGTGAAAAAAACCAACAACAAATAAACAATAAAAGCTGTTTGACTTGGGCTACAAGATGTTAAGAAATACGTGGTTGTATTTCTTTAGTTATTTTATTTATTAAATGTTAAAATAGGAAATATAATTTTGGACCACCCTGTATATTTTATTTAACAATGTCATGTTCTTTCTACTTTGATAACGGACTTGAGAAGTGATCACAAATGCATTCTAGAAACTTTTTCGTTTACATATGGTTATAAATCAGGCCGGGCGTGGCCTAATGAGCTGTGTGCTTGGTTGCGGATCCACTGGTGTAAGGTTCGAGTCGGCGTTATGCTATTGAACGCGTGTCACACTTTCAGCTGTGGGCGCGCTATAAAAGTGACAATCAAACCCGCCATTCGTTTTGTAGACGGCGGGGCATCTCAAACTGGTTACCCTCCCTTTACTCAGCATCATGAAATTAGGGACGGTTACGCCTAAATATTAGGGTCTATGGTCTGACTGATTTGTCCATGTCTTGCATAAGATACCATTTAGATTGAAAATACCAAGAAACTTTTATAGTAATGACGAATACTGCTGGGTCGTAACGTTCAAGTAATTAAAGTTTATATCAAAGAAATATTAATCCGGTTTTCTTTTATTATATCTTATTCGTTATCAAACGTCGAAATATATCTGACGTTGTGAACAATAATAATAAAAATATAGAATAACATAACAAAATGCCCTCGTCAATATTTAAGATGTTTTTATTGATGGCTCTTGCTTCATTATGAAATTGGAACTGTTGAAGTAAATGTCTATGTATAAAATGCCCCCAATGAGTTTCATGTTTATTGTATTTTCATGTTGGTTTAGTTGTAGACTTGATTAATAATACAGGTTGTCCGGAAATTATATTACATTTTACAAACTTAAAAGTTACGCAAGATTATAACATTATGAACTTCGGTAGTGGTGGATGAAGGGTACATGTATGCAGTTTTTTGCCACACACCATTTGCCATCAGTACAGCTCTACATGTGCTACGTTTGTGCCTCTCTGGATATCGAATCAATATTTGATTTCCATCCATGTGCTGACCAGCATATAAGCTGTTTCAGTATCTATTGTATCGGTAATCCATTCACATAATCTACCCATATCATTTACTTTTGTCTTGTAGCCAAAACCTACTTCACATAACCCCGGATGAGTGACGTCTGCGACCTTGTCGAGGGATTCCGTCCGTCGGAGCACTTTTCGTGTGTAACGTGCTCTCACACTGTCTAAACTGACAGATTTCTTAACGAAATGATATTTTACTTATACGCTATGCTACTGTCTTTGCCTAGAATAAGCGATTTCGTCTCTGCTAACCACAGGACTTCAATAGATATCTCTAGAATTGTCACCATATTTATTAACGATTTTTTTTTGGTAACCGCTTATGTGTTGTACTGGATTCAATCTATTACGGCAGAAATAAATAGGATCTTTTTTTGTTTCATGCACCGCGTTCAAATAGAAAGAAACATACATTTTTGAGTGTAGTTTTTAATTTTGATTTCAGAAATATAATTTAAAATATTGGAAAAATGAAAATAAATATTTTAATATTTTTTATTTTGCTAGGTTAGGTCATTTTATGTGAGGTTAGATCAAGTTAGACTAATTAGTAAATAATTACATGTTTATTTAAATAAAAAATAAATTTAATTTCAAAAAAATTATTTAAAAAGTCAAAATATTTTCCCATTCTTTCCCCTTTAAAAATCAATTCTCAAAATTTTGATCTATGTTTCTGAAATCTGCAGCAAATTGAAAGCACTTGGAATGTGATTAAGAGACGTAACAAGCGACATTGTGGAACCAATCGTAACATGATTGACTTGTATCTCTGTGGGTTCGTTTGGCGTCGTAGGCATGAAAATGATTATTTCTTCAAGCAAATATTTAAGAATATTTCTGAATTTTCACATTGAATTTGTTACATTGACACTAGATACCTTGTAATTGTCTTGATGTCTATCAATTGTTTTAAATAAATAGGTATATGTATGTAATGCTAAAAGTACTTCCTTTGTTTCGTAAACAAAATAAAAAAATAAAAATATTCCTTTTCATTTCTCCAAATTTTAATTTATATTTCTAAAATAAGCATTAAAACTACATTCAAAAATATATATTTATTTATATTTGAACGCGGTGCATGAAACAGAAAAGACCCAATAAATAAAATACACACGAGCCCATCATCCACTATAAACTGTAGGTTTGTAACTGTTCCTGTGTTTTCGTGGTTTAATTTTGTAATACTTTTCGGTCACCCTGTATAACTAAGTAGTGACATATTTTAGTAACAACTGGAGTTGTGTGAAACTTTGATAGGTGGCGTGTTTTTAAATTGTAGTGGAAGCTATGTGAACATATCATTTGATAGGGCTCGTTTAAGAATAAACACCTCAACCAATTCAAAATTTCATTGTTCGCCTGGGGCTATTAAGGTTCACATATTGAGAAGCATCTTCCCAGGTTTGAATTATATTAAACAAAAAGGACATTTGTCGTAGCTAAGTGTCACAACTGGTTCTTATGATCTAGCTTTATCATTAAGCCGCTCTCATAATGTTTTGTATAAAATATAGTTTCGAATTTTGATATATTTCATATATAATCGATACTTTTCACCGTAGTTTCAGGTTTACTAAATCAATTTAAGGTATCTTAATGTGCTTGGAAGGCAGTATAATTTTGACGTTCTTATTATCGTGGCATCACGGTAATGCAGTAAGTTAAATGCTAACAATTGTGTGTGATTTGTTTTAAAGCAATCGAACACTTGGTTTATGAATTCGATGATATATATTATGGACTTCATAACAACGAGTGAGAACCCGGTAGGCCGTAGTCTGGTCGTTACGTTTTATATATATAGAAGAATAAAACAACTCTTGATAAATTTGGTTTGCGCATGCTAAATTAATGAAGCTTCAGACGTCTGATACACAGTAGGTATCCGACGGGACACCATGCGCGAGATTTTAGACGCGAAGACCTTGAGCTCATAGGAATTTTTCGCACACACACACACACACATATATATATATAATATGGTTGATAAAGATCTTGAAATGCATATGAAATTACCAGTAAAGTTTTTATTTTCAAGAACTCTTTCGGGTAGGTTAATTGAGTCACACAATAACAGTACTTAGTTCCATTTAGTTTATGGAGCTGGGCGTGACCGAATGGTTAGCGTGCTGGACTTTGAATCGGAGGGTTTATACGTTCGCGCTTTTCGTTATCGAAAAATTAAATCCTTTCCGCACTTCGAGACAGTGCATGCGTTATGAGAATGACGGTCAAATCCAATTAAAATAGGGTGATAACTTTCCCTATATAACAAGCGCCAAGTTTCAACCAGACCTTCATATAATGGTCAAACAAGTAAAATAGTAGCTGTTTGTATGGAAGAAAAGAAAGTTTCATTATAATATACACATTCTCTTTACTATTTTCAAACAG
The DNA here is from genome assembly GCF_000517525.1 of Limulus polyphemus. Taxonomy (NCBI): domain Eukaryota; kingdom Metazoa; phylum Arthropoda; class Merostomata; order Xiphosura; family Limulidae; genus Limulus; species Limulus polyphemus. The sequence goes on from NW_013667540.1 coordinate 107,683, forward strand.
TGCGTGATAGTTCAATTTACACGCCAGTCGTTCAACCCATTTCTAGGGTTTATTCATCGTTACAAAGTCTAATCTATTTAGTTAGTTTAAAGCCTAACATGAACAAAACGTTTCAGAAATAAACTTTCGGTAACAAAGCTTAAAAAACCACAACAAAGTTTCGCATAAACATACAAAAAGTTGCCATCTTGTGACAAAGAAAATTTGTTTGTCACATGATCTGACATTCTTCCCCGTTTGGTTCTTGAAACATGTTATCAACTCCTAATCTCAGTAACCTGTTTCTAGAAATTCTTCGCCATACATGTGTACTTTTTTGCTTACCAACACAAATTCCGTAACATGCCTAATGTAGTCTGGGCCTGCTGTGGTCTATTAGTTATCATGCTGGACTGTGGGTCCGATAGTTCATGGTTCGCATCCCGTTGCCGCAACAAAAAACAACAACAAAGAATCGTGCTCCGCATACTAGGTCCGTAGGTGAAGGTTAAATCCCACTATTAGGCTAGAGTAGCTGAAGCGTTGGCGGTAGGTACTATTCACTAACAGCATTCCCTCTACTATCCTAGCCTATCATTTCAGAAATTGGCACGTCCACTGTAGACTGCCCTTGTGTAAATTTTCTCGAATACATGAAACAAATCAAAAACGTAGTTTATGTTATATATATATATAACATAAACTTCGTTTTTGTATATAATAGTCACGCTCTATATCTTCTGAATGGTTAATCGTAAAGGAAAAAAATATCAAAATGTATATTTTCAAGTGTATACATTACAAGAAAGTTATTAATTTTTTCCAATTCGTAAACGTTCATATTGATATCAACATCAGTCAGTCAGTCTTCGTATGTACTGAACTGTCAATCTGAGAAAAAAATAAAACTTATTTAGAAAAAAAAAATATTTCTTTTGTGAGGGAATTTTATGACAAAGATGGGTCTTCCTCCATCAACTTATTGAAAGATATATTTCAAAGATAAGAGCATGAACAGAAACGACGCATGAAGACAGGAACGTGTTTCAGAATTTATTTGTTTTTGCTCGTTTTATATATATATATATATATATATATTTCATGTCGGTGTTATATATACACTGAGTGGTCACAAGTAAATAGACACCTAATTTTTCGTCATTTAACTGATTTATGCTAACTATTTGTGTTCACAGAGCACTATATAAATGAAAATGGTCCGCACACTATTATCTTGTGCTACACATGCCTAGACTCAAGGTTCTCTACGTAATTGT
>NW_013667540.1:109015-116386 GCF_000517525.1 Limulus polyphemus
ACTAATTATCTTGTGCTACAACATGCCTAGAACTCAAGGTTCTCTCGCTTTGTCAGATTTTGTTAGAGGAAGGATAGTTGGTCAAGCAGATGGTGGAATAAGTCAGCGGCAAATTTCGCAGAATTTGGGAATTCCGCTTTCGACAGTCAACAGAATCATCGTGCAGTTCAGGAAACACGGCAAGGAAACAACTGAGCAGAGTCCGGGTCCTCCTGGTCCATCGGAAAGGACAAAAAGGGCTGTCAAGAGGAGCATCGAAATGGATCCCAGATTAACGACTACAAAAGTGGCCAAAGTTGGTGGGATGAGCCCGAAATCTGTTCAACGGATTCTCCATAGATTGGATTATCGTTGCAGAGCAGCTAGACGGAAACCCTTATTAAGACCTGCCAACATAGTCAGACGAAAGAAGTGGGCAAGTAATATGATGACCAAGCCCCTGGACTTATGGAAGACCGTATTGTTCTCAGACGAATCAAGATTCGCTCAATTTTCGGACAGTGGAAGGATATGTGTCTGGAGAATGCCTCACCAAGAGTTTTGGCTCAACAGATTGCAGCCAACTGTGAAGCATGATGGTTTCAGCGTGATGGTTTGGGGAGCTGTTTGGGTTGGTGGGAGATCGAGCTAGGTGGAGTGCGCTGGCAACATAAATTTTGCGAAATACGTCGAAATATTGGAGGAAGGACTCTTGCCGCTTTATTCTTCGGGTTTCGTAGACAAGAACACAACGTTGTTCCAGGAAGATGGAGCACCGTGTCACACTGCTAGAAACGCCCAAAAGTGACAGGAAGAAAATGGTATTCAGAAGTTGCCCTGGCCGAGCCAATCTCCTGACATGAACCCCATCGAAAATCTCTGGGCCATACTCGACCGGCAAGTCAAGAAAACAAATAAATATAAAAAAAAAACTTCGAAGGTCGAGCTACTCCAAGTTTTGAAGCAAGTGTGGGCGAAAATCCCACAATCTAAAATTGACGAGATGATTCTCACGATGCCCCCAAAGTATCAACGAACTCCACGAAGCGAAAGGAAGATCTACTAGATATTAATTACGTTTTAAATATATCAATTCACGTGAATATGACTGAAAAACTTCATTTTCTTTCTGAAAAGGTGGTGTCTATTTACATGTAACCACACTGTGTATATATATATATATATATATATGCATGATTTTATTATACCATGTCGAATATATTTATTTGAATTGAATATCTCCCTTTTCACATTTTTTATAAAAATTACAACTGTAAATAAAAGCTCTATTTCGGTAGCGGACTTTTCTTGTGATGGATAAAATGACAAGGAACGGTGGCATCTAGCGGAAAAAGCTCCCCGCAGATACTTGGCGAACCTAAGTGCTGTGTTGTGCTGGATGCACCCATTGCCTCGAAACCAAAACAGTTTTGCCAAGAATACATTACAGTCTGTCTCCTTTGCTTAATAACAAATGCATTGCAGTTTTCCTTATTGAAATAACACATGGAATGACAAATGACGGTCGTAAACGACCCACTGGACTTGTTTCAACAAGCATCTGCTGGAATATATATATATATATATATATATGTGTGTGTGTGTGTGTGTGCGCAATGTTTCTAGAAGAAACATTTGAATGAAATGACATGTTTATTTACTAGATTTGGTTTGTTTATAGAACTAAATTATATTTAGTGAAACTAGAACGAGCGTAAGATTACAGTTATGACAACACCACAATTGTGTGTTAATCTCCCAAGTTTCAACCCAGCCTTCGTATAAGGAGTGGACGAGTAACATAGTAGTTGTATTGAAAATTGGTTTATGAAAGATAAAAATGTCATACAGTTTAAAAGTCTCGTTAAGATGACTTTATATGGACTCGTTAGTAGGCTTGTCAGAAGGTAACTCCATTAAATATGATGTGAATTATAAAACAAGTGCGAGCGTTAAAAATGTTACACTTTGAGGAAACCTTTTATGTTGTTGTAGAAGTTTGTTAACTTATTAAGATGTTCCTATTAAAAGTTCATAATACTTTAAGCACTTTTTAGTTAAAGCATTTAAAATTCGCGTGTATTTCTTCTCACCCACAGGTTTAGGTGTGCAAAATGTTAGTAATGAATCGGAAAAGGAAACTTCTATGCTGTAAAGAAAGATCATAATTAACTTGACTTTGTAATGGGATAACATTTTAAATGTCTTAGTTTATTTTGAATAAGAAACCTTCAAGATGGTTTTTTAAAGTTAACTGCGCTCAAGCCGAAATAACTCAAATAACTACAGTGAAAAGCTTGTTTTATATTATAGTTTGTTTGTTGTTGTTTTTTGGAAGGGAGGGGGTAGAATAACCATTAATTTAGTATTATCTTTAACGGTCTTGTATGCAACAAATTTAAGTGATATTGTTACTTAAATCATGGGTGTAATTTTTATTAAAATAAAACCAGGTTGCGCTAAACAATTGATGTCTAGATTTAAGCAGTACACAAGCTGAATGGAGTTGAAATGGACAACAATTGCCTGTTTCGGAGTGACACTTGCGGAGAAAATACTGAAGCCTGTGCCTAAATTGTTTTTAAAAAGAGTACAGAAGCTATTAACTGTGGAGCATTTGCTCATTATGGTTTGTGGTGGATGACAGGTACATGTGTTGTTTTTGTGTTTGTTTATTTTTGCCACACATGATTTGTCATTAGTACGCCTCAAAGCGTGCTCCATTTGTAGCCTTCAAGATACCGAGTCGATATTCGCTTTTCATCCAGCATGTCAAGCTATTTCATCCCCAGATCAGCCACCTTTGTCCTGTAGACGATGTCCAGCACATAATCCCACAGAACTAATAATGTTCACCAAAGGATCGGCCCATCGCGGCTCCTTTCTTGTGTAACACTCTCCCATACTCACGAAACTGTCGCCACCATTTCTTGATAGAATGTTTAATCGTTGGATATTTTCCATACACTCTACGATATTGTCTTTGCACTAGAATAGTCGATTTTATCCCAACTAATGACATATTTGGTGACCGCGCATGCGTTATAGGTGATTGCACTTATCAAGGGTGGGGGGAGATTTCCATAAACGTGTCCTTTATCCGTCACACATACTGTAAGTGCCTGACTGTTACTGCGTTGTAATACGTCACATAATTTGCAGATAACCTGCACGATTTATTTTAGGAATTATGTGGCACGGCGAGTTACAATCTTCGGAATAATTTTGTCGTTGCGATTTTTGTTTCATAAACAGACATTCAAAAACAAGTTTTTTTTTTAGAATATCTGAAAATAGACAAAGAATACTAGAACGAAATTTTTTATCTTCCAAATATTTTCGAAAATATTGCAGGTCCTGGTCAGTGGTTTTTGTAACGTCGTTTATATACGATACTCTGTCAAAAGTAACCAGACGTGGTTATGCAGAGAGAATCGTGGTGATCAAAGTTCTAACATACTTTATATCCACACCTTGGGCATGGTTATCTGCTGCTGTTCTGAGAGGCATGTCCTCAGGTTCCATTAAGGGTCCGACATCATTTATCTTCACAGTGTATAACCCGGCTAGGTAATAATAAATATGAATGGAAAGTTGTGGTTTAGTCTTTTTGAATCAATCCTCTTAGATGGCCACAGGGGCATGGGTTGGCCTTGGGGTAGAGCTCGTGATTATGAAGCTGGCGAGCTGAATTTGAAACTGTACATTATTGCAAAATAGACTTCTTACACTTTTAATTTGTGGGTGCATTATAAGGATGACAATCAGTCCTTTAGTTTAAATGGTTAGCTGTAAGGTGCTGCTTATTGGTAAGTAGTTCGAAATTAATTAACGTAGTAACTTTGCCATAAGTACACAGGACCTCAAAAATTATAATTTAGTTTTTTCATGGACCATCCCAAGATCTAAAAATTCCACCATAACTTCTTAAACGTGTACATCTTCAGAGCTTTTGATATTTGTGAAGATTTAGACCTACAGACTTGATACAAGTATATCCCGTACCTAATGTTGGAATAAAGCCAAAACGAAAACACAGACCATAATTCTTCACAGTTTGTACAACATGATGAATCATTTGCTTTTCCACAATAGCCACGTTAATAAAGCATACACTGCGTAGAGCTCACAGCTTGGTGCCTGTATCTAGTGTTATTACATAAGTCAATGTGAATCTGTTGTAAAGATGTTTTTTTGAACATGTTTTCGCAACCTTAGCAAATGAATGTTTTTTTTGCTCTAGTTTTTTGTATCAACCTAGACATGTAGATGTTCTTTTATGAGCTCAGTTCTTCAGCAGACTATGTTGGGTAAAACATTAAATGTTGAAGGATTATCTCGATGTTCTTGACAGGACAGTGTGTAAATAGGACGGTTCATACTTGTGTTTTTTATGTTATTACTTCGGAGTAATTAACCGACGATCTCTTTTTTTTTGTAAAGAAAATAATCATGTCTGTTTTTTATATGAGAGCCTGTGCTGTAAGGCGTATTAAAATTACGATGTAAAGTACGTATGTCTATATATGAACCCACCAGTCATATAAGTAAAGATATCGGGTTATAATTAATATTAACTTCCAGTCAGAGCAAGCTACCTATTTAAATCAAAACTAAAACTCCACCCGATAATGAGAGTAGTTAATTCAAATATTCTGTATTTTTTTGTCTGTAGAATGTGATCGTATTATAATACCAAATAATGCCACTTATTACACACAGATGAGCATACAGACACCACTCAAAATTCGACAAGAAAACACAAATAAGTACGGGTGTAAACGTATAGATGGTGCTTGTTGGTACTGGAAAGACACGAAAAAAAAAATCATATATGCTGCTGCCGCAAGGTGGCCTTGAAAATGCATCTTATAATCACGTGAAATCATTAGGAATTGTAGTTGAAAGTGTGAGTTTCATGTCAAAGCTCATTTGTTTACTTGTCGATTAGCAGCAAAAAGTCATATTCAATCTTCTGTGATCTACGTCACTAAATATTCCCGTTTAAGTCTTTCATGTCCTGGAGAGCATAATGAAAAGTTGATGTGAAATGCATTGATATCACTATACTCTCATGATGAAGTAAGATTTATGTTTGAAGGCCACCTTTCAGCGCCACCTATGTTAAATTTCTTTGTGTTCCAAGTGTGTTTTTATACATCCGTATCAATTTTCAAATTTAGAGTTGTATGGTTCTTCCACCACTAACACCTTTATACTCAAACTTTTTGTACCAGTACTGTACACGAGTATTTTAGAACGATAAATCGTTATATTCGAAAACCTGATAACAATGCGCACTTTTGCTGATTTAAAAGTTTTTCCTTATGATTTTGTTTTAATACTTCCAAACCCTCACTTATTGTCAACTTGTGGTATGATGATATACAGTATAGGCTGTGCTATTTTTGTAATTTCAAACTGTTTTAATTTCGACTTTTTAATTATGATTATTTCTATATTTCTGATCTTTTTCCTTGCCTGTTTTTATTGATGTATTAAATATTTGTATATACTAGGTATTATATCGTCATTAAGCCTGTTACAACGAAGAAAATATTTTTCATGTCAACTTTACCTCATGGGTAAAATGTTTGAGAAGACTCAATGTTATACCGCTATGAAACCTATTATGATGAAAAAAATGTCTGATCCCATCTAGATCTTTGAAGATGTATTTCGATTTTGCTGATTTGTAGGATTTGTTATAACAAAGTTTTATCTATAAGCGGATTTTATGCCTTTTGTATAGAAAAGCCTGCCGTACATATAGATTAGAGACTGGACGTTGACTCTCAAAAAGTTCTGATAACAAGTTGTTTTGGTTCCATGAAAAACAACGGAATATTATTAGAACTTTTGATAACAGTTCATTTACACATAACCCTAATATGTGTTCAAGTGAGTATTTAAGTTAATACGATCAGTCTTCGAGGAATAAGTTAAACTGAAGAAAAACAACTCGCTCACCCCACCACAGTGTACTTGTAGCTTGTTTACAACCCAAGCGAACAACTGCTTCATGACGTCAAACGAGATAATTAAAACAAAAAAACAAAAACCTCAACGACAGTAACTCAACATCCGTTTAGCTTGTCTCGTTACTTTATATATATATATATATATATATATATATATTGTGTGTGTGTGTGTGTGTGTGTGTGTGTGTTTATACATACATACAGAAATGTAATTCAAGAGCAGAATAATAAACATTAACATTATAGATGCGAGCGCCTATTTGTAAGGTTTTAAATACATCCTTTTTAGGAATAACTGACTGTGATGCAATTTTCTCTGAACATATTATGTATTTAGCTGGAGAATGCACAAATTATGGAACACATACTTTAGCATCTTTTTTTCTTTTTTTGCAGTTGCCCTCTTTACAATTTATACAATACTGGTGATGAGTTGTTTGAGACATATGAGGCTATACACATACAAAAACATATTCACACACACACACATATATATTGTTACGTCTCCGTTTGTTAATTAACTTTCCGTAACTTCGTTCCGACGAAACTTTAGCGACACAAGTCCTTACTTAATAAAACTGGTTTATTCTTTCCGAATATAACTTTACGATACACTTAATTTCAACAATCGTGCTAAAACAAACGCTATACCAACGAACGTGCTCAATAATACTCTCTGACTGCAGATCAATTACTCACTGTCTACACACACATTGTCCTGTCACTTTGTCACCCTCTTATATATATACCAGACTACCCTATATCTAGTAATCTCCCGACAATTCACGGAGGAACAAGATAGTTCTAGAAACGTCACGTGACCTCGCTGACGCAACACTGCCCCCTCCTTAGTATTGTTCGTCCCGAACAATAACCGCATACAATAAACCAGTAACACTAACTTAATTAAAATGTACAGAATTACAAACACAAAATTACAATTAAACAAAGTCTCTTAATTTTACGGGACGTATATTCTTCCGTACTGGTCTCCGTCTCGTTGGCTTCTGCTTCATGTGGGTTCATCTGCTTCATCAGTAAATGTCCTATCATCGGTAACAGTCACATCAGTGGTAGTAACTTCATCAAGAGCTTCATCGTTTCCCTTCTCAAAACTGAGTAGAGTTACTTCTTCGATGTTGGCTTTTTCAGGTGGCACGTCTTCAGCAGCGTCATTTGTTCTGTTGTCCACTTCATCCCAACTGAAATGTCCTGGACCGTGATAATGCCAAAGCCTGTTGGCATGCGCCACTTTTGGCTTACCTCGCCGACCACATTTTATCCGGAAAGTCACGTCTGAGAGACGATCCATTATGTCATATGGGCCTTCCCATGGAGAAGAAAACTTAGGAGACGTCCCTTTGGTCTTCCTGGGATTATACAACCATACCTTGTCTCCTGGTTCAAAGCT
>NW_013667540.1:117312-118887 GCF_000517525.1 Limulus polyphemus
ACAATATATATATATATATATATATATATATATATATATATATAGTACACATGAATACATTTGCATTCTTCTAAAATAACTTTTTTTCTGGATGATTATTTCATATGGTTTTGTTACTTTTTATTCATTTTTTGATACTGAAGAATAGTTTTCCAAGAAATAATTTTATAAAACACTAAAAAGGAATGAGCCACAGTTGTTATATCGTTTTATAAAAAGCAAGACTCTTGAAAAACAATTATTGTAAGGGTTTTTAATGTTGGGCGAGTTCTTTAGGATTATTCGGTAAAAAGAATGCAAATCCCAATTCAGTTAATGATAATGAAAGTGTTTTATTTCTTCGATTACAGGTACCACAACTAGTTTAACTAATGTTCATGGATATCAGTGATAGGCCTAAGTTCACACACACAGTAGACGCTACTGCAACAGTTTTGCTTACTTGCTACGTTCTCGTGTTCTACACACCGTTCATTGAGAACACACATTTAATGTTAAGAAACTGAACCGACTAAAAAGTCAGTTACATATTACTTTACTCTTTAGCCTTAATGTAATTTACAAATAGACTCGAAAGTTAGTAGCAATATACTATTGTATAACTTGTTTTAACTATTCAGATTGTTATAAAACTTTGGAGAAAGTGCCAGATGTTAGGTCAAGCGCTCTTTACTTGACGTCACATAATTAGTAACGCAATTATAATTGCCAACATCACCATTACAGTTTAATTTTGTTTTTTGGATTTATTCCAGTAACTAAACTGTTATGTGATTCTTATTATAGAAACACAAACGGTGTACAGAAGGAAAGTTACGGTTGACTGAACCAAGTACGGCAAATAGATAATTCTCCATATCGATAACGTTATCAAGGAGGTCTGGACTCTTTAAAGTTGACCAAAATTTAATTTTCAAAATGAAGTTACGATAGGCTGAAGATAAATGTCAAGTTTTGACAAGATTGGATGTTATCTCCACACTTTTCTATATTTACTTCTGGAATACCCATGTTTATCAATTTTTTTTTAAAAAACCCATTTGGAATAGGATTAATTAGGTAATCTATATATAAACAACAGTTCTCCAAAGTTTATTTTTGTAGATTTTGGATACGTTATTGAGATCAAAATTATGGTTTCAACGGTACCAAAAAACAGCTTGGTAAAAAATTTTCAGGTCTTATCCTTCAACGATTATACCATAAACAACAAAAGTATTATATTTTGTGACATTATTTATGTTTCAAAAGAATATGTTCCAAATGAAAATTCGATTTTATTTAAAAAATAGCTGTAAATTTTGTACTCTGATCTTGTGATGCTTTATTTGACTTTCCGTCAGTGTGTTCATGTTAGTTACATAAGAAAACTACCTTATACTTGGATTAAGAGAGTAATGGAAGTAATCGGGCTGAATTGAAACTTTGTAATATGAAGACAAGTTTCACATTCATACCATGACCAATTTGTAATAACTGTTACGCCTCCAGTCGTTACTTAATTTTCCGTAAATTCGTTCCGACGAAACTTTAGCGACACAAGTCCTTTCTTAAATAAAAGTGGTTTATTCTTTC
>NW_013667540.1:119637-122393 GCF_000517525.1 Limulus polyphemus
GAACGTCTCACGTGCTCGACAATACTCAGTTCAATTACACAATACCTCTGTTGTCCCGTCACGTTGTAAACGTCTTATATATACAAGACTAACACATATCTAGTAAATGCTAGGGCATTCCTGAAGGAACATGATATTTCTAGAAAGAGGTGGCGTGATACTAGTCACGTGACCTCGCTGACGCAACATAACCTTAGGAGTTGAGTGAAATACAAAACTTATTTCGTTTCTTGATTGTAGCCAACTGACAAGGTTTAGCGAAAGATACGTGTTTACAAAATAATAACTTCTATAAGGTTATATTAATTACGTACACAATCTGGTGGCTCACTTGCTTGCGAATCTATACAAAACTCGGAAACGTTGTTTAAAACAACTAAAATCTTTCAGTGAAACATATAGAATGGAAATAGCTTTTGTCGTTTTAATTTAATTGGCAATTGAAGTTTTAATTATCCGCTATGTAGCTTGTAAAAGGGATTATAGGTTTGACGATGTAAGTCAATAAATAAAATAGTTTGTACGCTATAAATTGTGAAAAGTAAAGCATTTTTGATGCTGGTTAGGATAAAAAATTTATAAATGAAAACAGTTTGATATGGTTGAAGCATGTTTATAACATGAAGTGTATTATTAAAATTTTTGTTTTAGAATTGAACAGTGAATCATTTTGAAATCATGTTGAATAAATATCGTAGCTTCCAATAGTTAAAACATTCCAGACATTTTTACCAGAGAGTCGCAATCATGATTTTTGGCAAGACCTAAGTTTGTTTTTTATAAGCACAAAGTTACACAATCACAGATTTCGAAACCATGTTTTTGGCGTTATAAGTCTTTAGGCTTACCGTTGAGCCAGTGGGGGACAATGCCCTAAGAATTCACAAAATATTCATCTGTCCTAAAACGTTGGTAGATGAGTCTCATCGTTATTTTACCCACGGTATATTTGTTAGCATGTGTAACCATATCAATGAAGATATTTTTTTTTGTAAATACATTTTTGTGTGATTTAATATTTTGCGATAGGTGTAACGGCGTAGGCTGTTTATTAATTGTTTATGCTTTTAACGTATATACAATTTATTTTGTAATTATTTTATTATGTATTGAGGGTAACGTGAGCCACAGAGGCATCGCGCAGACAGATATTTTTGTTTTCGTGGGCCCTGTTTTTAGATAATGTATAGATAAAAAATAAACAAAATATTTGCACCAGCAACCAGTATATTGCTCCACAAATAGTTAGTAGTACTCTCCATTTCAACAGCTTTTGCTGTTTTGTGTCAGTGATAATCATCAGCAAATCATTTAGGCGTTTTTTGAATCATTGCAGTTCTTACGTATTTCATTGCAGATAACGATCTCTCTCGCAAGAGCATAAACTTGCTGACAAACTCAGTACGAGTCGATAGAGCAAAGAGAGATATTCGGATGGTGTTGATACAGGCCATGTTTTACCATTTGTAAATAGATCAAGTGGCTATCGCCTGGAATGTCAAGTTTCATTGAAGAGTGAGAAGGCTGTCTGTATTCGGTAATGAGGTAGTCAACAGTCACATTATCCACGTAGAAAATTAATACACGCATAATAGAGTTGCGTCAGGTTTGACTAAGCAGTCCACTAACTTGAGCAGTGGAAGTACATCTGTACTGAATCACCTTATTAACTATCAGATCCATTGTCTTATGTAAAAGATAACCCTGTAACGATCTATTCCGGTCAGAATAGTTTAAGTTAACCACTATTTGTAGATGTGGTGAGAAACTTTCCGTGGTTCAGATTCTGACATCGCAACATTGATGCTGTCTGCCATCTGTTCTTCAAATTGCAAGTTTCCGCTGTGCGAGCTTAGATATCATTAGTGACTTGGCTTGATCAGACGCGGTCAACACATTAACGATTAATGGGTGCAAGTTGGAAAAAATTTGAGATTATTTAATGTTGTCAGACGTAAATAAAATTTAAAATCCATGGCTTTTAGCAAGGTGATGGCACGCACCTCCAGCTACTTTGCTTATTTTCAAGTGAAGGTTTATTTGCAAGTAGTAAAAGATGACCACAAGCAGGGGTGAAATTCTCAAAAAAAAAAGTAGAGGTACTCAGCTGGGTGAAGTGGGCCTATTTTTGAAAAAGAAAAAAATATACGTATAAACATAAAAACAACAAAGCAGCTCAAATAAGTCCCAGTACTGGGAGATTTCATTCCTTACCACAATAGCTATACACACTTAATTTTTCGTCATTTAACTATTTATGTTAACTAATTTATGTTCACAGAGCACTGTATAAATGAAAATGGTCTGCACACTAATTATCTTGTGCTACAACATGTCTAGAGCTCAAGGTTCTCTCGAATTATCAGATTTTGTTAGAGGAAGGATAGTTGGTCAAGCAGATGGTGGAATAAGTCAGCGGCAAATTTCGCAGAATTTGGGAATCCCGCTTTCGACAGTCAACAGAATCATCGTGCAGTTCAGGAAACACGGCAAGGAAACAACTGAGCAGAGTCCGGGTCCTCCTGGTCCATCGGAGAGGACAAAAAGGGCTGTCAAGAGGAGCATCGAAATGGATCCCAGATTAACGACTGCAGAAGTGACCAAAGTTGGTGGGATGAGCCCGAAATCTGTTCAACGGATTCTCCACAGATTGGGTTATCGTTGCAGAGCAGCTAGACAGAAGCCCTTTTTAAGACCTGCCAACATAGGGAGACGAAAGATGTGGGCAAGTGATATGATGACCAAGCCTCTGTACT
>NW_013667540.1:122573-148441 GCF_000517525.1 Limulus polyphemus
AGTGCACTGGCAACATAAATGTTGCGAAATACATCGAAATATTGGAGGAAGGACTCTTGCCGCTTTATTCCTCGGGTTTCGTGGACAAGAACACAACGTTGTTCCAGGAAGATGGAGCACCGTGTCACACTGCTAGAAATGCCCAAAAGTGACAGGAAGAAAATGGTATCCAGAAGTTGCTCTGGCCGAGCCAATCTCCTGACATGCACCCCATCGAAAACCTCTGGGCCATACACGACCGGCAAGTCAAGAAACAATAAAATAAAAAAAAACTTCGAAGAGCGATCTACTCCAAGTTTTGAAGCAAGTGTGGGCGAAAATCCCACAATCTAAAATTGACGAGATGATTCTCACGATGCCCCAAAGTATCAACGAACTCCACGAAGCGAAAGGAAGATCTACTAGATATTAATTAAATTATAAATATATCAATTCATGTGAATATGACTGAAAAATTTCATTTTTTCTGAAAAGGTGGTGTGTATTTGCTTGTGACCACGCTGTGTATTGTTTGAACGCTCTAATACTAAATTATCGTTGAAAGACAATTTTTAATGTTTTTTTTTTTATCATTTCCCGGATATTATAATACGACCAAAAACAGTTTGTACGATCGACTCCCGATTTTTAGACTTAAAATAGCAAAAACAGAGAACACTGATAGATCGGGAGGCGCAATTTGACCACCTGTGTGTTGCAACATAACACTTTGTTTTAATTTGTATGTAACGCCATTTTGTATTTTTAGTTGTCAATTTTTTTTTTAATTGTTGTTTGTAGGGGTAAATGACCAGACCATCAACTTGCCATTGAGATTGATAATTTTAACGATAAACAATTTTCGAGAGTCGTGCTTCAAACTTCAGGCTGCCGAAACTACTTGCTTGTGTGTGTTTTTACCGTATTCATTTTGTGTCGTCCACCGATATTAAGATACACTAGACTAATAGAAGAATTGAAGAGCAGTCTTCAAGTTTGATGACATTCTTTTCTGGCAATAAGTTAACAAACTAACCTGGCATAACTACAACGTCTACCAGATGTTTATATGGGCTGCAAGAGCTCGTAATGTGACTATCTCGACGTTTGACGTCATACACAAAAATGGCGACAGTCGATGACTTATGGTTGCTTTTTTTATATACTAGGAGAATAAGTCGTGTACTTTTTCCATGTGGTGTCAAGGTAATAATTGCATCTTAACCTCAGATTTAAGAAAGTTGAATACTGCTGTTACTTGTAAAAGGTTTACAAAACATTATTTTACGGGATTTCATAATGAACGAAACTGAACATATTGGGACAAACCGTATTTTTCGGTGTATAAGACGCACTTTTTTACCCCAAAATTTGATGTCAAAATCTGCTTGCGTTCTATACACCGAAGGTATGAATAATATATATGTATATGTACGATATACACAAGCCATGGGTAAATATATTTAAATAGGCATGCATAGTTTAGTTTAATTGAATGTATTATTTATAACAATAGTAATTGTTGTTTTTTTAAACTTAACTATTTATAATGCTCCCTAAATAATAAAAAAATAAATTACAATGAAAGCAATGAAGATTTTGTAGGTTTTGAACCAAACTAAATAACAGTAAACCTTTTTTTGATTTACGGTATTTTCTTATTTTGATGTTTTGAGCTCTTTTGTGTTTACAACAAAATATACTAATTTTAAAGTATCAACTTGAATATTTGTTCAATAAAAATCTTTCAAATGCGACTGTAGCTTCCCCCCCAAACTTTGTCTTCAAAATAAGGGTGTGTCTTATATTCCGAAAAATACGGTAATACATTTTTTGTAGAATTTTTAAGGATATCATATGATAAAGTGTGTCGGTCCATTCAACTAATGAGCTTTAAGCGCTCATCCATAAACTTTTCCACGCCTTCTCACGTTGTAGCAAATGGTTAAATCGTGTACTTTTTATCATTGTTTAGTTTAATGTTACTTTATGCTGATTCCATGCACTGTAGGTACAACTTTTTAAGCTAGAATAGAATGTATAAACAAATGCAGCAGAGAAGCTACCCAGGTATATGACGTCACGTACTAATTTCTACGAAGATGGATCAGTCTGTTGCATACCTCCTCTGTTTTTGCGGGCTTTGGGTTCAACTTATGGGCTTTCTTTCTTTCTTGTTTATATTAAGAAATATATATATTTCAAGGATGTTACTTTAACAGGCTTTACAACAACAATGAAAGGATTTCGTGGTGAACGACACTCGTTATCATCTCCAGTACACCGCGTATTTATTTTATCGTAAACTGTTTTCGTATAGACGTCAAATGGGATAAGTTATTTACTGTTAGCTGGTCTTGTTTTACGAGTTTCCATGCCTGCATGAGGCTACCTCCTTGAATGATGAAAATAATGCTGTTTGACGATGATTTTCTTATCGTGTGCTGCTTCTACAAGTTATTTTTTGTTAGTTGTAAAACAATAATGAATTTACTATTTGGAAACCATATATTTCAACTTTTCACAATAGTATATTTATTTGATTTTTCACTGGTTCAAAAACTTTAAGTTTTCCTTTTCGCTCAGAAATTTTTGTTAATACACACTTAGAGTTACAGAAAACAAATTGTCTCAGAGAAATACCAAACACACACTTTTTGTCTTTCATTATTTTTTGTAAATCTACAAAGTATGTCATATAATCAAATACGTTAATGTATTTGACCAATGAACTTCATGATATACAGTATTTCCATACTGTGGCAACTTTAATTGTGCTTTTGTCTGCGGTGATGTTGACTTTGCTTGTTAAATTCAATTATTTAAAGAATAGGTTCAAAAATCGCTAAGTTTTATCATTCTTTTCTTTTTTTTCTTTTCGAGAAGATGACGTTTCGAGTTTGCGCTTTTTGGCAAATCGTAAAACCCCAGAACCCTAAGCTTTACGATCAGACGAATAGCACTATCTCAAAACGTCATTTTCTCGAAATAAAAAAGAAATGTATAAAACTCTGCCGATTTAAATTTCTGTACCTTTGTCGCCTGTACTATTAATTATATTTACTTTTCCTTTTGTTGAATTTTCCATGGGACTGGAAGCGCAGTTTGCCTACAAATGAGAATGTGTTGGAAGGAGGGGCCACAAATTCATATATGTGTGGATTCTTATAAACATATTTTCATGGTTGATAACTAGAAAGCATACTCAAGCAGTTAGACGTAAAATAAAAATTGAAAAAAAAAAAGACAAATAAATGAAAGTTTTGGGCTTTTAGTTCATTTGACACTGTCGGGAACTTGCTTTTTTTAGTAGTATATATAGTAATGAACATATATGGGTGTGTTGGGCTGAGGATTCTTCTACATTAGGTGTCTGTGACTTTTGGGCGATAAATTCGACAATAAACGAACAGCATACACACTCCACTTTTTTTTAAAAATAATATATATGTAGTTAAGCGTGTGTACAAAATTCTTTATACTATGGAAATTTTAGTTCTATTTTAAACACTATACAGTTTTTTCTTCTTGTCAAAAGGCCACTTAGGCCAATTCAATTGTTTTAGAATTCAGTTGACAAGCTGAACTATTTTTCTCTACTTTTATCGCAGTAGTATCCGTGTATAATTCACTTATGTTGTCACTTGAGTTACCGTAGTTGTATTCTGAACTTCCAATAATTGTCTGCCTTTTGTCAAAGTCCACATAGGTGGGTTCAATTAGTTTAGAACACCCTTTGATGAGACAAATTATTCTCCTTATTTTTTTCAAAACTGCTAATCTCACTCTAACATGACAACCATTAGGCCATTCACTCTCACAATGGTTAACTTTTCTCTGACCGAACTTTTCTTTCATTTGACTTTACTTTTACTGTCTTTTCGCTCCTCTGCTCACAGCTGCTTATACATCTATCACTTAGGCTTTCTAGAAATCTCCATATCCTCAACATCAATGGATTGCAAACAATGTTCGATAGCCTCAACATCAATGAATTATGAACACAAAATTAATTAATTAATTAATAATACTGCCTACACTAAACAGTCTTTTATATCTGACAGGCATACATACACATATATTTTGTAAGAAGTGTAACATGTGTGTAAAAGTGTTAGTTTTTTTGAATTGCTAACACAGAATTTTTACTTAATATATTTGAGTTTTATCTCAAGAACCTGCAGTTATTGTTGAAAACATACTCAAATCTTCCATTGTACATTACATTAATAAAATAACTGATTTACTAGTTTGGTAATATATTTCTTTCATACTTTTAAAATGAAAGTTCATGATAAAGGAGGACAATCTTTGTTAGTATACAGAATTTTCAATAGTTTTTTACAATTTTTTAACCAAGAAAAATATGTTTGTAAAAATGTTTTGTTCTAATAAATTTATTGAAATGGAAATTACAGATTTTGTTTGATAACAGCTAAATAAAAATATTAATGATACCAGTAAAAGTTGTATTACGTCATGTAATCGGGTTTCAGCTTCATTATCATAAATTAAATTGACTGATCCAGTTATCCAGATAGCTTTGAATGTTAAAATTGTATGATTAAGTAGAGTTTACCTTCTGTCTCAAAGTCTGTCTTTGTGTAGTATTTTTTATACACAATTTAAGCTCTTTGATATGATGAAAATTCATAGAATAATTAATTCAAACATCTTTTTTTTAACACAATCAAAGTCAAAGTGTAATAAAATATTATTGACACAAAGTTGTACTTATTTTCTTTCTTTTTAACTAGACCATTGAAATGTTTATTCCAAATTTATCTTCTATTTTGGAATTGAACACAAGACATCAAATTCACGTTTTGTCATCTGTTTACATTGTAATTTATTTTTATTAATCATAAGACACTCTAATTTATAGAACCAAGCTGCTGATTATAGCTTTTAGACTACTCTCTGTATAAACCATTGTTGAAGTTGGAAGAGGGTGAATAGTCACAAAGCGTAGTAATTCAAAGATGTTAAACATAATTATATGAAAATTTCAGTGACCAAAACTTTAGTGTACATTTTATTTGTATCGTGATCCTGTTAACATACTGCACAATAAGCCACATATAATCTTTAAAACACTTCTAAAGAAGAAAACTTCCATGCCTAAGTTGTGTTTGAAAAATTTCCATTTTATGTGATTGATTCATTACTTTTGAATATAAAAAAAATTCTTTATCAATATTAATATTATTCATTAATATACAAAAAGCAAATTGAGAGAAGGTCCAGTAGGGCTATGTTGCAGTACTAGAATGTGTCATGGCTAATTTGTAACATTAGTTTGATATGATAAGCTGTTCTTTCTGGCTTGTGGCTCTCTTGCAATCTGTTTGAAGTTGCAACTTTAAACCTAGTAACTACAAATTCTGCTTTTGTAAGGGTGAGAATAACTCTCACACCTAGGTAATGCCACATAATCTCACTTGTCCTATGATAAACTTGTCAGCTAGAATGTCATCACAACTTGCTGGCATCGTAGTAGAATATGATTTTCTTTGTGATTGACCCAGATTTTCCATATAATTGGCCAACTTTTCACTGGGACCCCTATTTTTAGCTTACAACTCTATGTATAGATTAGTTATTTATGAGGATGAAATATTGGTGATTTTCAACCATTATTGTATCCCAGTTATTAAGTTGCTCCTCAGTCAAGTGCTACATCAAGTCGAACACCATATCATTCAGGCTCAACAAATCTTCCTGTTCTTGATTACCTGCTTGAATATCTTGAAGAAACAATCAAAATCTTCCTTGGTTGCACCCTTAAACGTTAGAAGAGAATCTTAATCTCACTCACAGGGACCTATGCTTGTTGTAGCAGGCTTTCTCTCAAAGAGTCTCATCAAACATTAAACTGAGACATCCTAAGCATTGGGGATATGGTATAGTAGGTGTGCTTATGAACCTCCATGTTCACCTTGGCATGTCTTCCTTTACAGAGTGGCTCATAACTGTATTATAGATCACTATTTTTACCAGCTGGCTATACAACTTGACCTGTCAAATGTTGTTCTCAAGCAGCACATCCAGTCTCTTTTAGCTATTATCTGGTGGCATCAACTAGAGTTGGGGGGTTTGGGCTACCTTGGTTGACAAATATCTAGAAGTCTTATAAAGATTGCTCCATTCAATCTCAAACTTGAGAGACAACAAATCACCTCCAAGACCTTTTGTCGACTGAGTTTCCTGTGCAATAAGATTGACCCTCAGGGGTAGAACTTAATCAACAACTCTTGAGACCTCAAGCTGTGGCAGTACTTCCTGAGTCTGCAATTGTAGTGATATTGTAATCCTGGATCTTTGCAGCACCCATGAAACATCCAGAAGAGGATTTATCCAAAATCCCACTGCTCTCTTAGATGGACATCCTGAGTTATAAAGTTTTTCTTTCTTGGTTAGATATGTCCCTCTACTTGTGGAAAATACCATTTCTTCATTCAAAAACTATTTAAACTCAAAGCACACAACAGCTGAGAATAGTTGAGTAGTTGCAAATGATTAAAGCAAATAAATACACTAGATGGTGGATGATGCTTCAAGATAAGAGAGTGATTTGAATTCTGTATTTTGTAGATACTGTTCTGGACTGAGAAAGTATGACATTATATGCACAAAAATACTATCATTATCGCTTTCTGTTCAGAGACATTACCCCATCACAATGGACAACTAATGAAAGTAAGGAGGACATGACCTCTGTTCATTTCTAAACTTAGGTATTGTTGCTTAAGACAGTAGATGTAGAAATCAAAATTAGGTCTTCAGTGATGTCTCCTTTGAGAAAGTCTAAAGATAAACCAAGTGAAATACATGTTTTGACCATTTGTAACTAGCAGATGTACTGTATATGAAATTGCAAGCACTCTAAAAACACATATATCTGAAAAAATTTCTAAGCTAAGAGAGAGAGAGAAAGTTAATGTGGTCCTTTTTCCAGATACCATAACTGTAACTTTTTATTGTTGTCTCAGCCAAAAAGTTAAGTGGAAAATATTTTATGATGCAATAGGCTTTAGATTATTTTGATGTTTCATGATTTAATGTTAGTTCACATATCTGAGACAACTGCTATTTGACATTTTGAAATATACAAAAAATGTTACTTTTATCTGTTATGTTCCAACTGTAAGATAATATTACTAAGTGAAATACATAAAATTGGACAAACTATCACACAAAACATTTTGATCATTTCTGAATTTTATTAATATCAAATTTCTGTATTTTTAACTGTTAAAAGTAAGAGGAATAATATAATACACATAGGCAATGCTGGCATTCAAATATTAATCTTAAAACAACTAAATTATATTATGAACCCCATATATTCTTAAATAACTTTTTGAGAAATGTACAGTGTTTTGTAAGCATAAATTATTTAACAGTCTAGTAATTTATCTTGTTCATATTTAAATAAGAAATATTTTTAGTGTCCATGTGTTGTTTCCTAGTTAATACAATTTCTTGTAATGTTTGAATTTATGCTTTTAACCAGTATTTTGTAAATTTTTGTTGCAGTTATTTCCCAGTCCATGGTTAAATGATAAGTGTATGCTTAAATACTTCAGCTTTATCCTATGGTCTGAAGGTATATTAATTTTGAACGTTAAGTCTAGGTTCTTAAGGCAGTTTGATGTTTTATAAATACATTGTTTTGGCACTAACAATAGCATAATATTTTTCTCTCAACAGTAGTCATTACCAGGCTCTTTTGGTCACATCCCTTCTTGTTTTTTTTAATAAAATAAAATATAGAAAAAATTTTGTCTCTGAAAGCAAGTTCCATTTTGTTTTGTTTTTTCTCTTGATGTTTCCTTTTGTCTGTGATTACAACCTGTAATGTAATGAGAAATCATGAAGAGAAAACATGGTTGAAAAAGGTTGTTCTTAAGTAATGTATAAAGCACATGAAAATATCAGAGAAAGGTCATTTAATTTATGATAAGGATGGTGGGGCTCAGTTTTCTGATGTTTGAAAAATCATAAAAATATAGTTATTAAATGGTATATGATGCTACATTACAATGTCCCTGTTAAAAAATATATCCCTTTCAACAGTTGGGAGTATTATAATAAAGATTCAGCAAAATATTTTATAAGACACCAACATTGCTATGGCTTATAATGCTAAAATTCAGGTTTCAATCTCCATGGTAGATATAATACAGATAGCCATTGTGATCTGTGCTCTAGAACATTCATTTTTGTAGTACTCTGCAAAGTAATCTCCTCTGGTTGTAACAAATCAAGGAGACATGAGGACATTTTAGCCTTTTCCAGGTTTTTGGTGTTCATTCTATACATAACATAAATTAATTGTATCTCCATCCTCTTTAACTTTATGCCTAATGATTTGAGTGTATAAATTAATTAGCACGTTTTGCAGTGTAAGGGTGGTGAAGAATATACTGGGAGTTAAGTACATAACATTCAAACAATTTTGAATCTGCAAATCAGCAAGTCTCACGATAACCACAGCTAATATAAAGTTGTAGTGAAATTGAATGTATAAGAACTCTGTTTTGATGTTTTGTTAGTAGTGTGATGCTACCAAAAACTGATTACTTTTGGGAAGAACATGTAACAGCCCCTTTCCAATGCAAAATTTTCATACTCTCAGATCATAAAATTTTTTTCAGAGGAATTTAGAATCTCCAAAATGGCAATATCCCTTAAACTTAATGGCATTGGAAAACAAAGTAATATGGATGAATTAAGGAATCAGGACCAACCATAAAGAGACCTGTAATAAGTTGTATTCCAGTTGAGGTAAGCAGAGTATGATATCTTCTAACAGGTGAGAATCCTCAAACACAGAAGTGTAGTAAAAACTATTCACTTGTCCCTGGTAACATTATGCAATATAATCAAGAAGGATCTGTAACTGGAAATGATGCTGAGAGGGTTTTGGTTCACCAAGATAAGGCTTCCAGGCAAATCTCCCTTTGAACCATTGCATACCTCAAGCAGCTGGATAATGAAACAGGTATTCATGGTATTCCACTTGAAAAGATACTAGTCATGTCACCAGATTCAGCACCTTTGAATTTCTGTGCAATTAGACAGTTGAAGTGGGCACTGTGAAGTAGTCTTCATACACTAGATTGATCATGGAAAATATAGAGATAGGACGTGCCATCCTTACAACAAATACTTTTGAAATGGAAACTATTCTGTAGGGCTATTGTCAGTATGCATGATCATCAGATAGAACATAATTGGATGTGGTGATATGAATAATAACAACATGGTGATATTCCAAATTAATGTTTTTAATACAAAATATTCAACCTCTAGGTGTAGGGCTGTGAGTTAATTTAAAGTCACAATATTCTCAAGGAATCTTGTACACACAAGAATGGAAGACGTCATCAAACTTTAACTTCATTTTGTGCTTAAAAATCATTTGTGAGATCCAAGATTAGAAACAACTGATATAAATCTTGAAAACTTTCTGTCATAAATTCATCATAGTTTATATCAAAAGGAATTACGTTGTCTTTATGAGATAAGAACACTATTATGTTAGATGGTTAAAATAAGTTAGCTTACTTGCAAGACCCAACTGAGCATTTCTGTGGTTGAATATTTGCAATTCTATTGGTTAAAGCAGAATGAGAAATGAAGGCTGGTAGAGACAATACTACTTGATTTTCTAGCTGCTGGAGTATCCAATGAATATTGAGTGGATTTTCAGTATTCTGGGAACCAGTTGGTGTAGATATTTCCTTTAGAGAGATATTGTGGTTAATTTGCCCTAAGTGATGTAACCAAACAGCATGTATGAGTATGCAGCATTGACAGGTGGAAATATCCACATTATCAGTAATTTCTGCAGTATTGGCCAGGTGCTTGATTTATTGTATCCTCTGAAGGGGTGTTAAATATTCATTTGTTTAAATCCAACTTCTTAATATATATAAATGAATTAAACCTATATAAAGTTTAATATTTCTGAGCAACCAGGGATCGATCTGAATTTTTCTCCTAATGGAAAAGAAAAACATAAATTTACACTATACAGTAGACTAAATATTAAAATACAAATATTTATGTTATATTGTGAAGAATTCATATTGAATTGAAACAAAAAAGACTTGTAAAAAATTAACCTATTAGATTGTTTCATCATTTAAAAATGTAGCATGATTATCCAAGCAATCATCACTATACGACATCATAATGACAAGAAGAGATAGAAATTAAAATCTGCCTACATTTGGATATCATTCACTTGTGCCTTCATACTGATGACACAAATGTAGATTTAGTATATGCATCAAAAGAATTCTCCTGTCCTATTTTGTACTGTAACTCAGTAATTGGGTAACAAGTAAGATGAAATGATAACAACAAATAAATAGAATTAAAATTACTTTTTGATGAATAGATTTTCAGAAATATTCTTAACTGTACATGCAGAGTAGTTATGTTTTTGTAAATATATACGTTTGCCAAAATATTTCATTCCTTAACCCGTAGGGAATAAATTTAATAGAATGTTATTTTGGATGAAACAGTATGTTTCATAAGAAACATAGTCCTGCTAAATGTGTGTGCTGATCTAGAAATATGATTTAGTATTATAGAAACATCAACAAATTGTAAGGGTTTCTTCTGTAATTCACATAGTTTACACTGGTTTAGAAAGGAATCAAACAACCCATATTTAACTGAAATGCTTACACTTATTTCATCCTAGAACTGAAATATTTAGTAAAAGGAGAAACAGCCAATGACTAGTGAATGTTTTTAGTTCTTCAAAATTTTGCCATATGGCTTTTTTCAAGTGGTGGTGGGCCTGGGATGTCCAGGTGGTTAGGGCACTTGATTTACAATCTGAGGGTCGCAGGTTCAAATCCCCGTCCCACCAAACATGCTTGCCCTTTCAGTCGTGGGGGCATTTTAATGTTATGGTCAATCCCACTATTTGTTGGTAAAAGGTGGGTAATGATGACTATCTGCTGTCCCTCTAGTCTTTCTCTGCTAAATTAGGGACGGCTAGCACACATAGCCCTCATGTAGTTTTGTACGAAATTCAAACCAACCCAAGTGAACAAGCCATAAGGTGAAATGTAGAGTAAAAAAAAAAACTTCACTGGTCAATAACTGTTCTTCTTTTTACTAAGTAAGTTTATATTACAGTGTGCACTACACTACTTTAATTCCAAGAACTGAAATAATTATAATATAAACTATGCTTGAGCTTCTATGGTAAACATGCTGAAAATGGGTCACTGTCAAAACATTAGTTTGATTAGATAACATAGTAAGCATTAAGGGCACAATTATTTTGTTAGTTAATTAGTGATCTAAATGAAAACACAACCAAATGGTAACAAACTATAGAACATGAATTAATAATTCCTAGAGCAAAAGAATAGTGAAGTGTTAAGGATTTGTAACAGTTAGAAATACAAAAAAAGAGGATATTACCACATATAATAAAAAAACAATATATATTACTGCAAACAACAGTCACAAAAAAATAAGTAATATTTGTGAACATAAGTAATCTGAATTTGTTATTGAAACTAAACATAATGATAATATATTTATCAATAGATATAATTTGGTATGCTTCAGAACACCTAATCAGTTCATTGATGCAAATGTTTCTATTGTGAGTTAGAAAAAGTTTTACAAGCTACGCATGTTAAGTTGCCTCTTCTTTAATGATTTTAAACTCAAATACTAATCACTTCATTTATTAGGTTGTTGTTATCTGCGTGTATGTGAGAAAGATCAGCTGCCTGAGATGACATAGCTAACACTTTTTTTAAACTCCATTAAAAACTTTGTCATGCTATTGTTGAATTTTAATCAGCACTCCATTGTTATTTTGTAAAACTTCTCTCTCTTTAGGAGCAGCTAAAAACTTTACAGTTGAACCGGAGTCAGTTATGGTATGGGAAGGAGGAGTTGCTCGATTTTGGTGCCAAATTGATGCTGTTCCTGCGGCAGTAATCTCCTGGCAACGCAATGGCCAGGACCTACCTCAAAAAGATAACAGGTTAGCATTGAATTGTTTAAAAAATTTATATGTTTGACCCATCTAGATGACAAAACTATGAAACTATTTTGTATAATTTTTTCTAGGCTTTCTAATTTAATATATATATAAAACATTTTACAAATTACATACGACATATTGTACACTTATTGTCATTATACATTCTAAGAAGAAATCCTTATCTCACGTTAAATTGCACAGGTTTTGTATCACCCATCTAGTCCAGGACAACTGGAAAGTGAACATTGTGATAGGTAAAAGATGTATTTGAGATGTTTATGACTTTCCACATCCTGTTTAAGAGGACACTAACAAACTAAATGCAGAACACCAGCATGGTAAATTTGGAAAACCTTTAAAAAGCTTTACTAGTTATGGAAGAGAAAAATATAACTGTTCTTTCCCCGTGACAACTGTAATATTACAAATAATATGACTTGAGCTAAGCTAGCTGTTTGGGAAAAGAATTAAAACAGTAGGAAGTATAACTTCATATATAAAACTTAGTTGAAAGATGATAATTCTTTGTGTGTAGTGTCTAACACAATTACTCATGAAATCTGATTACTTCTTTCCCATCCAAACAATAAATATCATCCTTTGTGCACAACTATTGCATAAACTGAATAGTGCTGCACTGACTAAATGAAAAGTTACTTTGGTGGTGTAGTGACAACTCAATATCAAAATTTAATATGATAAAAATTAATTAAAAACATATGAACATTTGATAGCATTTCTTCAAAAATCTCGCACACATTTCTATCTTGTGTTTAATTACAGTTTGTTGTTAACATGCTTTGAGTCAACCTTTTGCTCATTAAATGTATTTAAGTAACATCCTGCGTTCAGGTTTCCAAATTGGCCAAAATTAACTTGATGCAGGCTTCTCTATAATGTACTATATAAATAAAAGTATTATAGCAAAAAATGTTAGACTTTTTATTGTATTTTTATCTGAATGAAGAGAATAAACGATAAGCAATACTTCACTGTAAAAATTGATACCCAAAAGTGATGAGTCATAGGTAATAGAAGGCCAGTGTTGATTTTCACACTTTGATTCTGGTTTCATTTGCAAAGTAATATGAGTTTTCAGTGATTTCCATTTACAGTATTAAAAGCATTCCTTTTTCTGTGTGAGCACAACTTCAGATATCTCATAGATGTAATAATTTTTGATTTTTGTATATTATAACAAATAAGTCACAATTCAGAAAATTTATTATTTCTTCATGCAGAACTAATTTGTGTTTGGTACTGTTAAAAGTCTTACTTAGTGTTATATTATATATTATCAGGATGATAAATCTGAAAATAAGACCTGAAGCATTTTAATCATAATGGTTACAGGTTATAAATAAAAGCTATTATTAGACATATGGTTAACTATTACCATATGCAGAACTTTGATAATTTGAAGAATATGATATTAACAATACTAATCACACTTAGGATATTCCAAAAATATATATAAATTTGAGTTTTTAAATAAGGGTCACCTGAAAGATACCATTCTAATTTATACTTATGTAATGAGTTTAGATACAATGAAAGCTTTTGAACTTATTCAGACTAACCTGTGTTCATATTTTATAGGTACATTGAACTTCCCTCAGGTATACTCCAAATAAACAATATCTCCAGAACAGATACAGCTAACTACCACTGTATTGCCCAGAATCCTTTGCGCACAATCTCTAGCAGGAAGGCCAAACTGTCATTGACATCAGGCAGGTTCAATATTTAAGTCTTGAATTATTGAACATATTGAAAATTTTAGTAAATACAGTATGAGTGCTTAATTATTAATGTTGTATTTATTAGAAAGTAATTTTTAACAAATTGTTATTAGTCTTTTAGGAAAATAAACATCATGTAATCTACACAGGAAATCATGGAAGATTGGTTTTTCACCTTATTATCCAGATATAGGGATGTTCCTTTATACATAAATGAATTAATGGTTTCTTAATTGTTCAAGTACCTGTGAAGTCTTTATAGCAGATTTTTACTTTGGGAAAAATATTCCTCATGTTTCATGAATAATATCTATTGATCAATATGTTGTAACAGAGCATATTGGACAAAAGTTGGCTGTCATAGAACTACAGGATTGAGTATGTTATATTAAAATGGTTTTGAAGCCTCACTAAGTCATTACAGCACATGTTGACATATCCAGTCATGCTGTATCTGATGAACCTGCATCTTAACATTAGCCCTCAGTGTTATTTCTATTGTAAAATACTTCATCTTAAAGCACTCATGTCCAAAGCAAAACATTCTTCTCTGCATATTTTCCATAATCTATCTAGTGTAGAAGAAGGATGGTTTCCAAGCTCCTGTTTCAACATATGGATTATGCAGAAATCCATAAGTGCTGCATCCAGTGGCTTGGCTGGTATGTCTTTATATGGAATAGCATGAATATCCATTTCATTCTCTAGCTGCTTGAGGTATGTGATGGTTGAATGGAAGTTATGACAGGAAGCATTATTGTGGTCAACCCATACCTGGTTAGCTTCATTTTCAGATGGAGATTCATAATGATTATGTTGCATCCTGTAGCCTGGAACATGTGGATGGCTTTTATCAGTGACCTGTGTGTTTATGGATTCTCACCTGTTACAAGATGTTGAACTTTGCTTACCAAGGCTTGTGTATGACATGTCTGCTATAATAGTATACAGTACGTCATCAGACAGACGTAGAACTACTTTAATAGTGTATTGGACAACATCTGACTGTCATAGAACTACTGAAATAGTGTACTATACAGCATCAGACTCATAGAACTACTGCAACAGTATATCTTATACAGCATCAAACTGTTGTAGAACTGTAATAGTGTCTTACACATCATCAAGTTGTCATAGAACTAATCTAGTAGTGTCCTATGCTGCACCAAACTGTCGTAGAATTACTGTAATAGTGTCCTGTGCTGTATCAGACTGTCACAGAACCACTTTAGTAGTGTTTTACACAGCATCAGACTGTCATAGAACCACTGTAGTAGTGTTTTACACAGCATCAGACTGTCATAGAACTATTGTAATACTGTTTTATACAGCATCAGGCTGTTATAGGACTATTGTAATAGTGTTTTATACAGCATCAGGCTGTTATAGGACTACTTTAATAGTGTGTTATACTGCATCAGACTGTCATAGAACTATTGTAATACTGTTTTATACAGCATCAGGCTGTTATAGGACTACTTTAATAGTGTGTTATACTGCATCAGACTGTCATAGAACTACTATAATAACAGGGGATAAAATACTTTGGTGGATTTGATTAGCAGAAACTGCTGATCAGTATTGAATTTGATTAACAATGAGCAAATATTGTTTAGCATCTTTTTAACACATTATAGCAACTAAATCAAGCACTAAAAGTCTTAACTACCTGTAAAGACATCCACTAATGAAAAAGAGGTAAATGTTTTTATTCTAATATCACTTTTATTCAGCTTCAAACCCTAATATTTAATTGTACCATACATGACATTTCATGAACACAATAGTTCCTGGTATATAAAGTAAAACTTCAAAATTCCAAGAAATACCAAACACCTCAGCTGGCACAACATAATGCAACAATCGATTAACCAGAGAAATAAGTGACTTGAAGATATTGCAACTGAACAAGATTGCCACAAATAATTTTTCAAATTAATCTAGTTTATTTCTTTTTTTTAGTGAGACCTCATCACTCTATTCACACCATGGTCTTCTTTGGCTTTTTGAAGAAGAAAATATCTAGTTATTTTTCAGCAGTAATTACCCCTCTCATCACAGGCATCCTTTACTATGCATGTCACAAGGTTTTTCAAAATTTAATTAAACTACTTTTTGTTTTTACGTGTTATACCATATAGTATAGCATAAAATCATAGCTAATAATCCATATTTTAATAGTGTGGAAGTTTAATTTTATAAAGCAATATTTAAAAAAGATCCTGAATTTCCCCTCGTGTAAGAAATATGAAATTTTTTCTCCAGGTATCCCCTATTCTCTAATTTATTTACCACCCCTCCCACAAATACGAAATTTAACATACATTATTTATTATAATATTGTCATCGCTCAGGTAAAGCATGATTTTCATAGCCTTAAATTCTGTTTGGTTACAGAGTCACCATATAGAAAATAAGACTCCTCTTGCCACACCCACCTGTCACATCCTTTCCTTCAGGACTTACCAATTGTTCTCTTTTATGTTTAATACTATATTATTTTTAACCAATAGAAAGCCAAGGTTTTCATCTATAAAATGACTTATTATATAACATTGTTTTTCGTACAGAAAAATGTCAATTTTTCTTTTGGTACAAGCTTCGTTCCTACGAGTAACACGTCAATTAGCTTGGATGAATTTGTAACAGCTCTTGTTGCATAGTTAGAAAGCCAGAAAAATTGTGTTAATTATGGGACATTGTCTACTTTTTGCATGTTATTATTCTGTGTTCTTCAGTACATTATTTAATTAAATAAAAATTATTATGTGTACTACCATCAGTATAAAAAGTAGGGTTAACTGTTATCAACAATTGACAGCAAAAAAAAAGAAGGCCCAGGTAAGTACTTTATTTTTGTTTTTCATATGTATTCTTTATTTATTATAATAAATGTAACTAAAATATAAAACAGTGTACTTTTTTATGTTAGATAAGGTTTGATTAGATAAAATAAATAAAAATAATAATTGAATAATAAACTTTTCCTGAGGCATGCCCGTGGGTAATGTAATGTAAACTGGAATGGTACAGAACTTTCACTGTGTTGTGGGAGGTCTCGAAAACAACATATTAGAGAAAGGAATAATTTGCACATTATGCTAAGCAAAGAGGAAAGTGGTTGGCAATTGAGGTTGTTTTGATTCACAAATTGTGATACAAACCTGGCTATTTTGTCTCAGACTGTCATGGAACTATTGTAGTAGTATCCTATGCTTGATCAGACTGTCATAGAACTACTTTAACAGTGTTTTACACAGCATCATATTGTCATAGAACTGCTGTAATAGTTTTCTACACAGCATTAGGCTTTCGTAGAACTTTTGTTGTAGTGTATTATATAGCATCATCCTGTTATAGAATTTCAGTAATAGCATACTACACAGCATATGACTTTATTAAACAAATATAGACCACAAACTGTATTGTTAAAGCTTCTGTTTTAATGTATTCATGTATGTATTTATTCAATGAGTTCTATAATGAACATAGGTTAAGAGAAATATTTCTGGAACACCTAGAATAAGTTTAAGATAGAAATAAGAATTAATTACCCTGAATACACTCTTCAATATAGTTACAGTGGAAATGAAATAGATTGCAAACATCAAGAACACTGACCCATCATCTTATTGAGTACAAATTACTTTTATGATAACAATAAAAAAATTTTTAATCATCTCTTTAGCAATTAATTATAATGTTTGCATATTTGCCAACTTTTCTGCAGTTAATGTTTAATGTTAATGTATAAAGTCTCTTGAGGTTCTATTTTGTGATTTTTTCTGATAAGTATTAGATTTTGTATTACTATTAAGTATTAATGTTTTCTCTGGTGGCTTTCATATTGTAGCATTGTGACAATATTATGCTCTGTTGATATTAAGCAGTATTTATTACATTTTTTTCTTGTATGTGTTAATGCACATACATTTTATTCACTAGTATAATTCTTAGTTAAATTATTAGATGTATATATTGCATTAGAGCCTGTTGATGAGGATTTGCCAAAGACATTGTTTATGAGCATAAATTTTGAGTTTATGAGCTATTTTTTGTGACAGGTGTGTCACATGAATACCAATACAACGACATAAAATGATTCACAAAAAGAAAATCTAGTTCCCATCTATTACATGTAATTAGAGCTGTATGATTAACACGATTAATTGATATAATCAATTACATTTGAGTATTGATTACTTTGAGTGTCACATAAAAAATCAATTAATTAAAATTACAATTAATCAGATTAATGTCATGAAAATAATCAACTAATTAAAGTTAATACTTCCTATTACTACTTTCTTATCATTCCAACCATTTAAGTAATCGAAATATTGCCATTATGATTTCTCATTATTTTTAAGTACAAACTTTTAACTCGTAGCTATGTCATCTTTTGACTGATTTGAGATATAGTTACAATTTTGGACTCATGAGGTCAAATCCTTTTGATTTATATGTATTTGATCACACCCAAGGTCTTATAGATTAATTTACTCTAAATCTGCTTAAAAGAATTTCAATTTGAGGGTAGGCTGGTAGAGATCTTGATGAGTAATAAAGCTGCTTCAGGTCTATGCACACAATGCTTGATAATGCTGGTGCACAAAAATATAGCTAATAAAAAGGAAAAACAGGTCTCGTAGATTAATTTACTCTAATCTTACCTAAAAGAATTTCAAGTGATGCAGCTACTGAGGATTACCTCTTGTTTATTAATTCTAATTAGTTCAGCTTAATTGATTGGTGTCATGACTCATGAAAATAATCAACTAATCGAAATTAGTGTTTCCAGTTGTAACTATTTTCAGTTATTACTGTCATTCAAGTAATTGAAATATTAGCTACGATTATTTCTGTTGGCATGATTACTGCTTGTACACAACTCGCAAATGTGACGGTGTGGCCTAGTGATCATTGGTTACATAATTTGCCACATTGATGCATGGTGTTTGTTTACCTTGTATGTCTAAATAATAGTGTAGCTTTAACTTAAGATGCTGCCTACTTATTACAAGCTACAAATATAACTTAGGGTAGGGTTTCTTTACTAACAAAATTACATTGCTGCATTCATTATTCTTTATTCCCTCAAAAAAACTTGATTGTTGAATAACTGTGTTTATCAGACATGTACTAATAACAGTTTAACAATATATAATACTGTTAAGTTTTTAACCTACTTACGTGAACAGAACTTGTTTAATTACAGTTACCTTAAGCTATATAAAAAGCAAGTTAAAAATAATTTAAAGGTTAATAATGTACAAAGTGTTCCATTGAAAATAATGCCAAATTTCAGTCATTTGTCAATTTTTTTTATAAAAGATTAAGCCTAAGTGTTCGTAGACGGTCATGAGCATAATCTATACATTACAAACACTTAAAATGTTATTGAAGTTTAGGTAAAATGTTATAAAGTCTCATGCAAACTTGGATATGGTACACATGTACAATGTACTATTTGACATAGACTCTGAATTTTTTTTTTAATAAAATAGACAAAGTGAATCAGAAACAATGTTTTATAGATTCTACTTTGAATGACACATTTTAATACACACATACTCATTTACATTTCAGTTTAGATTTTATACTGCAATAGTATAGTAATTGAAATGTCATTCTGGTAGCCTACTTTTATCTCACATGTGGTTTACTTAGCTGAAAATTTGGTTTCTCAGACGAAAAGTGTCTCAGATGCTTAAGTCAAATTTAAGTTATAAAATAAAAATTAAAATAAGAATAAATGCATAGCTAATGTACTTACTAAATGAAATCAGATGTTCTGTCAACTTGTATAACTTTAAATGTCTTAAGGTTAAATACCAAAGGAGTCCTTGAAAAATAATTTGCTCTATAACCAAAATGTTCCCACTTAGCTCCTGTACAAGCACACACCTTGGAGTTCCTTAGTTCACCACAGATTGTGGTCAAGCTGACAAGAGAAAAAGCTGTATTGGAGTGTTTGGTTTTAGGATTTCCTAAACCGATATTGATGTGGAAGAGAGAAGGTAAGTTAAAGATATAATTATGTGTCATTAGAGAGTGAGAGAATTAAACAGTCATCCTACATTATTCAGTAAATTGAGTTATCTATTCAGTTTAGTAACCATTGTCCTAAACAATTCACAATTCATATTAATATCAGTTACAAACACAAAATTTTAATATGTGGTTTGAATGTTGAAAACTGGTGAAGGGATGGAAACTAAAAAACCTAATATTTGTGGTAAAAAATAATGTTAGACTGCAGATATATATATTGCATTCTTTTAATTTGCCCCCCATTGGCACAGCGGTGTGTCTGCGGACTTAGAAAGCTAGAGACCAGGTTTCGATACCTGTGGTGGGCATACCACAGATAACCCATTGTGTAGCTTTGTGCTTAATTACAAACAAGAGCAAAAAAAAAATCTTTTAATTTATACATTATGATTTTCAAATCTGAGATGTGTAAAATTAGCATTTCAGATAAATGATGAATCTGAAATACTGCTTTTTAGACATCTCTGATTTGACATCTGTAATATGCAAATAAAATAAAATAAATCTTTACAAAATTTTGCAGGTCATTGGTAAACATTACAAGGCTTTCATACACAAAATATCAGGTTTTTAAATTAAGTATTACGTTTTTCATTTAAAGATTTTCTCGCAACATTTTTTCTTTCAGAATGTTGACTATCTAACATGCAAAGTAATTTTGATTTTAAGATTAAAAATACTTTCAAGCATCAAAACATTTTCAAATTTTGCATGCAAAATCTTTATAACCTCCAGATAATTATCAATTTTTTTTAGAAAAAACATTTTATGAGTTGGGTCAATTTGACCGACTTTGTAATTACCATAACAAATTAGGAAATAAATATGAATTATGCTTTTACCTTCTAGAATGATTATACATTATAACATGAAACACAAATATTTAGTCTAAATACCTTGAATTTCATAAAATTATACATTTACAAATATTTATTATTTTTATTATACTGACCTTTCAGCCATGCCTGGCTAACATTATAGAAGTTGCAATGATGCGGTGCACATGCACTCATGTTACCGTATGCAAGAGTATAAAATTGGCCTTTACAAAGAGACCTGCCTTGATTGTGTTTTAGTGGACTAGTACTTTGTAAAATACATTTCAGTTTTAATACATTATATATGTATATACATTATTACTATTTAAAATAAGTTCTTAAATTTCAGTTAGAACACTAAATAAAGAATTATGGAAAACAATTATTTCTTCTAAAACAGTTATCTCTGAATTTGTTTGCTGCTTGCTGTAGGTTGCTAAGCCTTATCAAGTTTCACATGTGGAGGATGTAAAACGAAATCATTATTTTAGGTTTTATATATACATTTTACATTAGCAAGTTTTTCCAAAAATGGACAGAGGTGAGCAGGACCACTTTGTTTTATTCAGTAAATGTAACAATATCTCAGCATATAGAAAAGATAGGAGGTTTTTATTTTATATTATAGCTTGTCAGTATCAATAATTTGAGTTCCTAATTTGTAAGAAACTATATATTTTGTATTTGGACATCACAAACATATAATTTGAACCATGCTACAATCAACATACCCAAGTGATACACAAAAAGTAATATTTAAGATTTTTTTTAATATTTAATACTAAAATTTGAATTATAATATACAATTTGATACCAAACTTATTAACATACATTCACAAAATAGTAGTTCAATAAAATTTTGAATGTGAGTCTACAAACGTGATGATATAGCTTTTGACCTGTAACCATTGGAAGACGTGTAGACATAGGATTAATTGAATAAATTTCTGTTAGCCTAAACTTGTAGGTTTGATATATGTAAAGTCTTTCTTTGATAGTAGAAAAGATGTAAAAATATTTTTTCTGATGTTGAATATTCTATGTTAATAAACAAACAGTTTAAAGTGGTGTAAATTTTTACATAATAAAGTGAACACTTTCAGGTGGCCGATCATTACCTACTGATCGAGTGTCAGTCATTGGCCAAGGAAATTTGGTAATTGACCAGGTACATCCTGATGATGCAGGATCATATGTGTGTTCAGCTGAAACAATTACCAGTGCAGGGAAGAAATTTTTCATTACCCAGATAACAACCTTAATAGTACATGGTAAGAAAAAAACATTAGTACTTTTTCTGGTAAAAGTAGATGAAAAATTGCACGTTGAAGTTCAGGTTTATATAAAAATGAAGTTAATTACTAATAATCTATCAATTGTACATATAAGGGAGAAAAAGTGGTGTGTTTTGAATAAGAGAATGCGTGGATGATCAGTTTGTTTGGGCGTATGGATTGTGTGGTTTTGCATTTCAGTGTCTGTTTCTTTACCTATTTGTACTTTAGAAAAACTTCATGTTTACAGCTCTGCAAAAGAAAAAACTATTATAGTCTATAAGACTTTTTTCTTTTTGAAAGAGCTTGGTAAATATAAATATTTATCTGAGACAAATTATTCTAGAATTGGTAGATGGTTCTGAGACTAGTTGAAAATAAGATTGTTTATTACAGAAACAAGCATTACAAATATTCTACTCATAAAATATGGTTGAATATCTAGTATGAAATAATCCTACTGTCTAAGCTAATCCTACTTGCATAATAAATTGTAAACATACAGAGCTAAACCAGGACTAATAAACAAAACAAGAAATTGAACTTTGTGTTTTTTTTTACAGCTAATACAAGCTCTCCCATGTATCTAATTAAAAAAACAAAAAAAAGACACAAAAAAGGTAAATATGATGCACTTGTAAGAGACGGAACAAGATGATATTAAAACTATGAGGTAAAATAATACAAAGCTTATGCACAAGTATTTACCATATTATTTAACTGTGCATAGAATTAAGGTGAACTTTGATTGCTACTTTTAATCATTAAATAGTAAGCTCACTTTGTGTACAACCACATATTTATGAAAATAGCAAACTCTATTTGATTTTTTTTTTTGGAATTCTGAAGCCTGTTCTTCACTTTTATAGAGTACAAAAACTTTTAGTACTTGACATTTTTCATTGATAGCATAAGTTTATAATGTATAGAAAATTTAGTTTAGCAGAATTATTCTTTATATAACATAAGGGTTCCCTGGTGGACACAGCAGATAGTCTGATGTGACTTTGCTACAACAAAGCATACATACGTAAAACACAATAACCTGTCATGTAATAAATAGGGCAGCCATTTTTATTGGTGTTCATATAGGAAACGTTTCCATATATTGGTTCATTACAAGTAAAAAGACATAGAGCTTATTTGCTAGTATAAGATATTTTCAAGAAGCCCACTGTGCTTATATATATATTTATTCATTTAATGCATATACTTTTGTTTCTGGTCGGTTAATCATAGTCAGAAATGGATGAAGTTTGTGGTAATACTACCCAAAAAAGTTTCTACAGTAATAAAAAAAAAACTCCCAACCATCACCCTTATAAAGATCTTAAAAAAAAACTACTTATAGATAGGCAACAACTTATTCAAGTACGATGCTGGAAAGCTAAGGCAAGCCCAGTTACTTGAAGTTGGTCTTTCCAGTCTTAGCATACTGAATAAGAAACTGGTTTTGTAACTAAGTTAGTTTATCGATTTCAAATAGCTTAAAACCGAGTTAAATTGTAATTTAGATTTAGTAGTTAAATAAATGCTGATATGTATCCAATCTTCTACAACTTTGTGGAATATGTGGGAGTTTTGCAATACAGATTTAACAGTATAAGTTATGTACATTTCTAATTACAAATTTAACTTAAACAAATATTGATATTAAAATAAATGTATAATAGTAAATCCATCACAGTTTTCACTCCAAAAGCTCCAATTTTGTGGTAAGGTGTATAGCCAAGTTTCTTATTTCTAATATTCAGCCAATTGTACTTCTTGCAAAAATCCTTTTTTTTGATCGGCAGTCCAGAAGCTAGCTTGTGGACACCAGATGTTACTGATACCATTAATTACTATTGGGTCACTTCCTCACTTATTCTAGCTTTCTTATTCACAGAAGGTGAAAAGAAACTTGTAATTTGTTTAATTTGACGTTGGGGTGTTTTCTCAAGATGCAATAAAAATTATATACACTCCCGATCACAATAAAATCAAAGCACAGTAGAAGAAAAATGTACACCCGCTCAAATTGGCAACACCATCGTGACTGAGCATGTCAGACCAAAACGACTTATTCCCAAGACTCTCGCTCATATTTTTATCTAGGCTAGGAAGGTGCTGTGTGATCAATGACATCAATCTTCTTCATCCTCTTTGTGACTTATTTTTTTGAACGAATGTACAGTCCAGACCTACATACCAATCAACTCGGCTTGTGGTCACCTGTTTCCCAGGCTAGCTCTCATCTGCTACTGCCCAACTGAAACATGTCAATCAAAGTGAGGCCACTACTGTATATTGACTGATAGCAACCACTTCTTGTAGATGTTAAAACCAGGTGACCATTGATGTTCCCTATAAATGGCACGCTAATCCTACCTGATACTTCAAACCTCATACTGCACTGATAATCACATATGCATGATCAAACAAACAGTCTGTTTTCACACTCCTTTAAACTTTGTCATTTGTTACACTTCTAGTTTGGTGTCTCTTTGGTCTCCTTGTGAACAAAAGAAATATTTGAAAGGGGAAATTCACACATTAATTTACATTACTCTTTCAAGTTTTGCCACCTTTCTCTCCATCTTGCAATATGAAAAATGGTGCCCTTGATATACATCATTCCAAGCACCATTTACAGTGAATTTAAGCTCAGTACTTTCCCTTTGCTATCATGGTCATATTTAAGTGTAAATGCTACTATTTTCATATTCTTTCACATTTTTTTGCATCTATCACAAAGCCATATTTGGTTTTACCTTTTACAATGTGGTACCACAATAATGAAACAAATGAAGATCTAAAAATTCAGCTTTAGTAATTATTCATCTCCAAGCATCTTTTTGGCTTTGTTTTTGAAATTTTATATATTCTAATATATAAAAGTTTGTAAATGCGGTTTTATTAATTTTGAGTACTATGATAGAATTTTTTTAATTCAGCTACATACACTGCTACTTGCATGCAGTGCTTGTCCAAACACTCACACTGTTGCATACATTCCTGTTATATACTTTGATATTAGAATTCACTGTAAGTTGTGAAAATCACAGGACGTGAATTGGATTTGTTGTATTCTATTCAGAATTTAGATTAATTTTTATTAATTAATGATACACATTGTGTCATTTATTTTGAAAATTCCAATTCTTGTCTCTTCAGTTCAAGAATGATAATCCAGAAATAGTTGTATCATT
This sequence comes from Limulus polyphemus, assembly GCF_000517525.1. Lineage (NCBI taxonomy): Eukaryota > Metazoa > Arthropoda > Merostomata > Xiphosura > Limulidae > Limulus > Limulus polyphemus. The sequence goes on from NW_013667540.1 coordinate 147,666, forward strand.
ATTTTTATAATAATTTGTTAACAAAATGATAAACAGCAGTAAAATATCTGTAAAGCTAGTAATCCTTCATTGAAATAAGGCTTTGAGACCAAAAAAGTAGTAATTTTCTAATAAGGCTAATATTGTTTTATTTGCTATATGTTATGTTGTAGTATGTATATTATGTTTTGTTAACTTTGATTGTTTTGTAATAAAATAAGATTTTGTTCCCCAGTGCCACCAGAATTTCTGATAAAACCTCAGAGTGTATCCAAAGCCACACCACAAACAGTTCGGTTAAACTGTGTTGCTGATGGAATTCCTTCACCATCAGTTACCTGGTATAAAGATGGAAAACTACTTCTTACAAATACTAGAATAAAACTGAAGGGCTCAGGAGAACTTGTTATAACCCAAACAGAAGCTGCAGATTCTGGGATCTACCAGTGCATGGCAAGAAACATTGCTGGAACTAACTTAGCTGCAGTACTACTAACATTGATGTTTAAAGGTAACAAGTATTTCCCCCCTCCCCCTTCTACATATAAATATTTGTTAGATAAATTTACATAATTTTGTTCTTACTGACAGCTTGTACATTCTTGCAGGTTTTAATTTTAAAGTGAAATGTATAAAATCTCTAGTGTGTGTGTGTGTGTGTGTGTGTGTGTGTGTGTGTAGTATATATATATATATATATATATATAATGTACTTAGTACTTACTTACTACCTATACGTAACTAGTAGTAGTTACTACTTATTTAACTTTTAACTAGTATTATTACTTAGTTACGTT
>NW_013667540.1:148462-158281 GCF_000517525.1 Limulus polyphemus
TTTTTTAGAAAAGACATATTTTTGAGCCTGCTATTTTTCTTGGTGTAAAAAAAAACAATTATGATGATTTGTTAAGGTTTTTGATTTCAAAATAAGGTTTTAAAGCTGTTCTTGTAATGAATGGCTTTCCTGCCTCCAGTATCAAAACAATTTTATGGTCTTTTAACTTTGTGAGGTTTCATTTATTCCTAATACTAATTGTGCTTCATGTCACTTCTAGTAAATGAAAAAAAATACAAAGATTACTTGATTACATTTGTATTTTACATCTTGTCCTCATAGGATATATATTTTTTTAAGTTATGTTGTTGTTGTTATAATCAAAGTTGTAGCAATAACAGTGACAAAAGGAAGTTCAAGAACGTGAAAGTGTAGATGAGATAGCACTTAAATTTTTATTCTTTTGCATTATTGCATGATAATCAATTTGACAAAGTGTGGTAAAATCCAAGTAAAATATGGAAAATAAGAAAAACATTTTGGTAAGAAGTACCCTTATAATATTCAAATGTGATGTCATCTTACTCTGATGGGGGGAATATTGTTCTTCTGCATATCTATTTATTTATAGTCATTCTTTGTTATGTAAGTACAATAGTGTATGTTTGTGAAGTTTAGTGGGCTTTTATTAAACATTGCAAGTGCATTGTACACAAAACATCAGATTAATCTGTTAATGTATGAAGCGTTTACTGAGTCAGTCCAAGCATAAAGGAGTTTTATGTTAAGAAAAAAAATATTTTTTTCACCATACAGTTTTCATATTTCATTTGCATAACTTCTAGAACCTAACCTCCTAAATGAATATCAAAAGTTTTTATTCAGGACAAATTTAATATTATGTGGGTTATTTTATATATTCTAACACTATATGCAGCTTCAGCCCATTTGACCAACATTGAGTGGTTACCATATAACAAAAACAAAAGAAATAAATCTAAATTATTCTTTTTTTCATGAATGACTGCACTTTGTAAAGACAGTTACACACTATTTATTTTGACATTTAGTTTTATTTCTATACAGTCGCATTTAGACCCTCTTAGAATTTAGCAATAGCTGTTTATTACACAGGACAGCTTTGTGTAAACAAAGGGTCCAGTTACCAACATGCTCTGTTGAATAACAAATCACACTCATGATGTGTGCATGCTTTCACAAGTACTTTGTTTATTTCATTTAAGTTTTCTTATCTATCCTAATAAATTTCTAAGTTTTACATTTTTATTTACTTCTATAGCAATGAATAAAAATCTACATAAAAAAACAAGAAATTTATTACTTATATCTGAAGTCTTATGTTTTTTAAGTTTTTGTACTTAGACAATAGAAGTACATGTCCAACACTAGGCCTATTTTTTAGTAACAGATTTGTGGTTTCAGAAATTTATTTTCTTTAACTTTAAGTATACATTATAGAAGACAAAATATTGTGAGACATATAAAGTAGATGGTCCTAAAACTAATATAATTTATCTGGTTTTCTAAGTAAGCTAGAAATATGCTAAATAATTCACACCTGATAAAGCAGAGTTTACACCAGCAAGTAATCAAAATGACAGCATGTTGTTCAAAACCAGTTATTTGAATGACTTCAGGCCCTGTCATATTTGATAAATGGAAAAATTCTATTTCTGTTAGTTATAAATAAATAATCCAAAAGCAAATGTCATAGAGAATTATTGACACATTTTGATAGACAGGATGTGCTAGGAGAAGCATAGCATGTAGGTTTCACTTTATTGCATTTATCTATGTAAATCAAAAATGTTGAAGGCTACAAGTTGACATTTCAGCTTGGGGATATCCATAGTATAAATATAAAATTTGTTGGAAACTTAGGAGATCGTATAAGAGTAGAAAGAACATTTAAAATATGCAATTCAAAGTGAAGAACTTTACATGAAACAGAGAAGTGTAGATTGAAAGAGTATTTAAATATTTCCTTTTCAAATTAAGAAATTAAATCTTGTGTTAAAATTAGTTTTATAAACAACATTTTGATGCCCAGTTTATAACATACAATGATAATAAAGTTTTTTAATTAAATTTTGAATGTAACTCAGTAGAAGGTCATAATGTGCACTTTTTGGTCAAAATGACCGAGTCTTTATATATAGGGTTAAATGAGGTATTATCATTTGCAAAATTTTTCTGTATATTGTCATCAAACTAAAGTTTAAAAAATGTCATCCATTTAGGTTGTTGTATAGTTCCTAACCATCATGTTATAGGCTTACACTTCCTGTTGTAGTACCAGATTCAATTGATCATAATAGGCCTATCCTTCCCATCCATAGGAATGGGTTTAGTTTACTATTTCCTGTAAATACTGTATTGAATAATTAAAAATGTCTTATTAAACATTGATGTTTATACTTTTGTAATCAATTAACCGTTATACATTAGTTCTGTGAGAAACCTGCTACTTCTAGACCTTAGCTGTTATTTTAAGGTTAGATCAAACCCAAGTAGTCTTTGTAATTATATATCGGAATGGAAGATATTGTTTGATATCGTGGTTAAACAATATAGTTGTGGATTAGTCACTAAAAATAATTTATAGCAGGTTCACTGTGAAAGTGTATCAAACAATAAAATAAACTCTAACTGTTTTTTTGGTGCAAGTATAGTCAATATGTAGGCTACAAAATTGAGTTGTATGACCATAATATCTTGTGACACAAAGAGAGTAGTGGTATCATAATAATGAATGTTGCAAAATAAGGTATGTTGGTGAAGTGGAAAGCTGTTGTATTGGAGTTTGGAACACTATTTTTACAATCAAATAACTTGTGTGTGATGATAAACCATTAAGATTTGTTTCTCATCAACCCTGAGTATCGTGTCATTTTCAAAATAATAGACTTAAAAAATCCATGCAGAAGTAGTAGTGTACAAGTATGCTATACTTTACTCTCCTGTAGTATAAATTTCATATCTAAAACATTTTAAAAGTTTGTAAGTTCTATTTTTTGAATATTCTAAATACAGTTGAGATAATGTGCAAAACTCAACCTGCAGTATTACTTTTTGTAGCCTGGCTATTTGAGAAATCCATATGAATTTTGCAGAATACCCCATAGTTGCCAGCTGACCCATTTTCTGATTGGTCAGTTACAAGAAGAATATATATTGTGAATGTAATTTTGTTGGTCTCAGAGGGATACTTTTTTACCTTTGAGGAGTTCAGTTCATTTCACCTGAGGGAGTAAGACTCACTTGTCAAAGACTTGTCTTTATTTCATCCTGTGCCTGTGTTAAATGTGTTTGCTTCATCTTAACTGCTCTTGCATTTTCCAACCATTTAGATGAGCACATGTTTAATTTTCTTCTTTTTTTGTAGTTCTATTTTTGACTGAATACCACTAATTGTCTCTCTCATTTCACTGGCAACAAATCATCACACTTGTTCTTCCACATGAATCCTTAGATTCATGAATCCTTTATTTTGCAGAGACCAGGTGACTGTGTGCAGTTATAAACTTGAAATACTACAACTGAAATATAATGATAAAATATAGATATCTTAAAATGTATTGTCATTTAGTATTGCAATGATAAGGAAATAATTAGCAAAAGTAACAATTTCAATATATTTGTTTTTAACTGTTCATAAGTCAAATTTAATTCAGCTATATCATTAAAGTGTTTTAGCTAGAATAATATGAGCAACTTCACAAAAAAAAACACAATGCTTAGGTATTTTGAAAACAATATAAAAATTAATAGTCAGAGGTGAGTTATGAACTCAGTGAAGGGATATTATGTCAGTTATATAAAATAATGTAATATTTGGTGTGAAATAGTAAAATAAATAGTTTTAATACTACTAAAACATTGAAAATGATAAGCTAATGAAAAGGCTTTGACATGAATAAAAGATATTATAAAAAATAAGTATATTTTGTTACTTTATTTTTTTAGTACTTAGGGTTTAAGGCTTGCTAGAATATAAATTATTGTACTTTTTTTTAAGAATAGCTAATCATGTTAGTTTGTAGCTAGAACCCATTTTCATAAATTGTTATTTTTCTAAGATGAACGAAAGGCATCATAAGAATATCTTTCATCTTCTGAAACAGGATGAAAAGGGTCACTACAAAGATACTATTCAGTTTTATTTTCCTTGTTTTTGACATAATGCTCTGGTAAAGACTATTTGATCCTAAGAAATTATTGTATTTTGTAATTAGGAAACCAGCCATCTGTACCATATGATTTGAAAGCTGAAGCATTATCTAGTACTTCTATCAAGCTCTCTTGGAAACCATCTTCTGGAAACGTACAGGCTTATTCTGTGCATTACTTTCTTCAAGATACTGGTGAGGCCTTTGCATAGTTAACCATCTGTCTAGTTTCTTAAGATTTAATTTAATGCAAAAAAATCATTGTAAAAATTTAATGCTTAAACTATTTGTATTAGGATGCATATTGACTATAACAATATTTATTGCTTATATTCTTAGAAATTATTTTAGGGAAATGAATGTTAACTGTTGAGTTACAGTACTTTTTTATTGGAGAAACTAATTTAGGTTTATTAAAGATATCTAAATAAACATTTTTATTTTTTTATACTGATGCGAGAAGTGTGCAAAATCTCAAAATAGCAAAAGGAAAATTGATCAAAGATCACCTGAATATTAAAAAGGGTCAACTTGGATACCACATAAAGAGATCTTTTGCTTTGCCCATTAGACATTTTGGAAGTAAGCAAGTTAATCTGAAAATAAAGCAATAATATCCTGTTGCTAAAACTTAATTTTGGTTATTATGAATATTTATTTTAGAAATTGTAATGTTTTTGCACGGACATTTTTTGGGCTATGTTTGTGATAAGGTAAAAAAGCTTCACCTGAGAATTGTAGAAGATATCTTGATGTTTTTATTTACACACACACACACACACTTTAAAAGCTCCCTTTCTGCAAAAGTATTTGAGGTCATTCATTTTTCCAGATAAGTTAAGCACTCATCTTTGTCTTCCCTACCAGGCATTAGCTGTTGAAGTTACCTAACAGTTTTCAATGGATAATGGTCTGTTTTTTTTTTTTAATCTAATATAGGCTGATAATTTTTTATATTACAGTTTACCCCAATAAAAGGTGTAGAAAATAAAACTTGAGTGCTATATTTAGCTGAAGATTTCATGACAAACATTCTTGTGCGGTCAGAGTTTTATGCATATTATAGTTGAAAATATCTGTTAAAATATCTTTGTTTAAAAACTAAACCAAAATTTAAACCTGTTGCTATAGTGTACTCACAGTATAATTTGATGTCTTTTTGGGCGAGCATCTCATAATATAAAAAAAACCTTCCATGACCTGGTGGTTAGACCACTCAACTCACAATCTGAGGGTCACAGGTTTGGATCCCATCACTGAACATACTCGCTCTTTCAGCCATATGGGGCATTATAGTGTGATGGTCAGTCCCACTATTTGTTGGTAAAAAGTAGCCCAAGTATTGATGGTGGGTGGTGTTGACTTGCCTTACCTTTAGAGTACCACTTCAAATTTGAAGACAGGTAGAGCAAATAGCCCTTGAGTAGCTTTTTGGGAAATTCAAAAAACATGATTTGAGAAATGTTTTGGTGTAATGCTGATTAATGTAGTTTCAAAAGATTTAGAAATTATTGACTAATTATTATTTTTTCTTAGCATGTATTTTATGTGTCTTTGACAGTTCCTATAGCTTACATGTGAAGAGGTGTTCTTTATACCATCTATTGAGATATTTTAGTTCTGTTTTAGGTCTAGTACAGTGTCAGTCTTAGAGTTTTTCAATGTTTTTCTGTTCTCATATGTTGCAATTTGTATACATTTGACTGATCATTGTGTCCTTTTCTGAGACACTATTTTCACTCTGCCCTTACAGAGTTTCACATAGTAGAAATTTTTGTGTGGTTTCATTTCTACTTTAAGAACTTTAAGGGTAACTGCCTTCCCACAACTGGCTGCAGACAGTGAAAAGCAATAGGAGTAGAGATGTTGTAGGTATAAGCACTCAGATCTGTACCCTTAATTGATTTTCCATGATAGCTGGCTAGTTTATCATCAGCGTTTGGATATAGTTTGATGGATGGGATATCCCTGATGCTTTTGGGTGCTATTACTATAAGCATTATCTATTATAACATCAAGTTGACAACTAGGACTGACAATAGCAATGCTTATTTGATATTAAGGTCATTATTGTTTTATAGTGCTGATGTAATTGCCTATTAACAATTGATGTAACTAATAGTATTAGAGCTAGTTATTCATTTATTTGGTGGAAAATGATGTTAAGGTCTTGATTTATTGCTAATTTCTCCTTCTTCCTGTTTTAGAATTTTCCTAGAGGGGAATCTTCTACCAACTTTGTATACTGACTAATAGCCTAGCTAGCTGTTTGCCAGTTATTTAAACCAGCTACTTTAATTTATGAAAACTTTATTTGCAATAGTTCAAGATGCTTAACTTGTCCAGCCACTATGGATTTGCGACATGTAAGGCAAGGTATATAACTGTGTAAAATGAATAATCTAATTTATCTATTAACTTGTGGTATATGTGATCTTAAGTATGTAGGAAAACAACTGATTCTCTACATTTAAGGATTAACCTACATAAATCTCAAATTAATAAGGGTTTTCATCATTCCATTTAAATAGATCATTTTATCAAACATTCATTTAATAATGTCAAAATTACTATATTAGTAAAAATATATAACGTAAATCTGTTAACAGAAAGAGAAGAGTATTTTATTTTGAAAGAAAACTATTTTTATGGATTAAAATCAGGATTTTCAAAAGAAAAATGCTAAATTTCTAAGTAGAAATACTTGTTTTAGAAATTTATTTCAGATAAATATTTGCAGCAATGAAAAAATAAATCTAGGGGTAATGGGAAAAATAGAAAAAAATGAATTGATTTTGAAAATGTCTTTCAAAATTTAGATTCTGCTCTTGACGGATCTGTTAATTTGGTAAAATGTATAATAATAAAACAATTATTTGACTTAAAAGATACAAAACTTAGATGTTTGTCAAAATATGTGTTAGATTTTGAATTTAAACATATTCATATTAAAGATTTAATTATAGATTTAATTAAACTTAGGTTAAAATGGAATCAAATACTAATAAATCTTTCAGAAAAGAAAAAACAAAAATGTTATATAGTAGTAGATTTTAAACATAAAATATATGATGATTTATCTCTGTTTTCTTGAACACTTTTAGGGATTACGTAAGGTATTTTGCCCATAAAATCTTTCCAACCTACAGTTAGTTTTAAATATAATAAACGTATAGGACCTCTTTTCTTTAACTATAAAAAAAAATCATTGAAATATTTAATCCTAGAGAAATTGCCAAATTGTTTTGTAGCTGTAGTAGGACTTTTTTCATAATCATATAGTTATAGGTAATATAGAGGTTATCAAGGACAGAGAATTAAGATCAGTATTAGAGAAAGGTACTGAATTTGGAATTTTAAAAAAGACAAAAAGATGTGAAATCTTAAAAGATTTGGAGAAAGATATTGGTAATTATATTATTAAAATGAGTCTAGGACATATGCTGGTGGACAATTTCTGGTATAGGACAACTGCCATTCAAAAGATTTGAGTATTCCAGATCTTTTGACCTGGATTACTCAGATCCAGAAATATATATATATATATATGTGTGTTATTATATATATATAATAACATACACATAAATTGTAGAACTCATTTGTAATATTGTCCACTGGCAGTTGTGCTGCTCCCCTATTAAAATAAGTAAAATATCTTATTATCCTCTTTGTTTCTTCTTTGAATGGAAATTATAATTTATTAATTTCAGAAAAAAAAAGGTTAAGAACTTTAGATTAATCCCAATATAAACGTATCTTTATTTCAGTGTCTTTAAAAATAAAATAAGTTCAAAAACAATTTATTATTATCCCAATTGATAAAGCTGTAATTTCGGCTTTGTGTATAAAAAATTATACTCACACATTTTAATTAATGAAATTAATATTGCAAGTACATTTTTAAAAGCATTTTAAAGAAGAATACTATTATTACTAATTCAAAGAAATCCATTAAAAATGGAATATGCATACAGATTATTCTTGTTCTAGCTTGCCATTTTATTTGCAATCCCAAAATTGCATAAGAATCGCGTTAAGTTCATTACCAATTCTTTAAATACAGTTAAGAAATCTGTCTTTATTGTGCTTGATAAAATTTTAGATGTCTTATTTGAAAAAATTAAAATTCTGGTATCAAATAATCCATATCACTATTTTTGGATTATTAAAAATAACATTCCAGTTTTAGAATGTTTAAATAATTTTAAAAATCTTCAAAAACAGCCAATTATGTTTCTACGTATGATTTTACCACACTATATACTGAACCAGATTTAAAGGACTTAATAAGGTATTTATTGACTTGTTCAATAATTTTGTTAATACAGAAATAAATACTCCAAAATTTAAATTTACCAAAATTCAAGGTAAGAATATACTTCGTTTTTGTATTTATAATAGTTATATTACTTTCAGTGAACAAGTACATCAACAAACAGTGGATATTCCAGTGGGGGCAAATTTCTCTTCAACCATGGCCAACCTGTATCTGTTCTTTTATGAAAACTAATTTCTGAAACAAGTGTTAAATCCTAATTTATACATCCGCACTTTCCATTACATAGATGATTTAATTTCCATAAATAACTTGAATTTTACTTCTAACTAAATATATCAGAAAGAACTCACAACAGAAAGAAGCAATAATAATGGTGTTCATGCTAGTTATTTAGATTTAGATATTAATTTTGTAGAAGGCAGAGTACAGTTGACTATTTTTGATAAAAGAAGGGAATTTAATTTTCGCATCCTTGGTCTACCTACCCCCTATAGTTTTATTCTGCATATGATGTTAAAAAGATATTATTATGTCTCAATTAAAATGGTTTTTAATAGTCCGTAACAATAGTAATTATTTTATGGATAATGTTTTATTATTCATAAATATACTTTACAATTTTTTATAATAAATACAAATACATATTTTAAAAAATATACTCTAGCTTATGAAAAATACCTTATGGAGACAATAGAGGTCATTGGTTACTCTTGATTTATAAGTAACTAACTTTGAAAATATAATTCTATTCAGTATATAGAGATGGAAAGACTAGCTTGTCTATCATTTAGTTCAGTTTAACATCTTTCTGTAAGGGCAAATCTTCACATAGTAGAAATCTTAGGGTGGTTTCATTTCTGCTTTAAGGATAACTGCCTTCCCACCACTGGCTGCAGACAGTGAAAGGCAGCAGGATTTGAAACATTGTGGCTGTAAGCTCAGCTCAGCACCCTTAATTGATTTTTCATGTTTGCTGGCTAGCTTATCATCACCATTTGGGTATTGTCTGATGGATGGGATATCTCCAAAGCATTTGGGTGCTATTACCACAGGCATTATCCATTATGACATCAAGTTGACAACTAGAACTGACAATGGCAATGATGGGGCAAGTACTTCCACCCCAACCCATAGTGTACCCTAACCTCACATTTCATAGCTAACTGAAATAAATAAATTTTACAAAAATCAAGCTTGACCAACAAAGATGCAGAAAATTGTAGTCCAGGCAGTCAAATGTCTGAATATTCCTTTGTGAGCTAATCAAAATTAAGATCATTCATGAAATGAATTCATAGCATATTTATAGAATAGTTATTGGTAAAAAGCAGTTAGATTAACAACTTCTAATATGTAGAAAAGCCAGTGCATTTTGGTAACACTATATTCCACCAATGGCTTTTATGTCAT
>NW_013667540.1:159101-171586 GCF_000517525.1 Limulus polyphemus
ATATGTATGTATATATGTGTGTGTGTGTGTATGTATAATATGAACATAGTTGAATTTTAGTGAGGCAACTTAACTCAGTGTACAGAAATAAACTTGTAAGTAATTTGTATGTGGGTATATCTATTTCCTTTAACACTTTAGAACTCCAGTAGTCAGACTATTTCAAAAGATTATTAAAAATGGTAGTTGAGAAAGATTTCACGTTTTTATAGTTTATTTCTTATCTAGGCAGCAGTAAACTTAGACACAGCAACCTGTCCAGCCAAAAGACAACGAGGAAAACAAGTATGCAGGATAGTGTTTCAAAAGATGTTACAAATAATGCATTTAAAGAACCTGAAAATAACTATTCAGGTTTTTCTTGTTTTATTAGGTGGTGACAGCGCTCTTGAATATGATATGGTATCAATAAATACGGAAGAGAAAATAAATAATCTGAAACCATTTACCAACTACAGTTTCTATGTGAGGGCCTACACTGCAGTGACTGCCAGCGAAAAATCAGATGTGATCACTCAGCAGACACAAGAAGATGGTATGTATATTATAAGCCACTTAACAAGGTTATGAAAACAAATGTGCAATTTATAATGTACATTTTTCACAACTCTGAATCTATAGAAGTGCAGTGTTTTCATATGTGATCTCTCCAAATTTAAGTTTGTTTGACAAAGAATATCTGAAATCTTCATGGTTATTTAAGTTTTTTTGTTTTTTTCCACAAAAATACTATTTCAAAGTATTATTTAATAAAATTATGGTAAGCTATTATTGAATAGAAACGTTTTAATCTCTCTAATTGTAGTACGATATTCCAGTGCTAATTTGTGAACATTTGTAGGCATCATGGAGAGAAGTAGAATGCTGAATTATTCCATAATAGCCCTCAAGCTGATTTTGCATCCAGCAGTGCAATACTGCATAAGTGTTTCTAATTATATTTTACATCTTTAGTTTTTGTAACTATGAATTTCTAGCTATATCAACAAGATACCTTTCATGAAAATCAGATAGCAATTAAGTTTTTAATTAATACTCTGTATACAGGTGGACGATTTGGTCAAAGTTTGCATGCCACAACATTTTTTGACAGAGTTACACTCAAACTTTAATTAAGTTATTTTATTAGCAATGTAGGTTAATAAACCTGGCGCCATTAAAATGTAAGCTGTAATTTAAACTTCTGCACTATCGAAGTTTTAATTACAATTAATTCTTGATGTGTATGGACTGAAGTTGGGCTTCTGAAGAGTAATGGAAATTTTTAACTGATTTATAGTTTAGTTAGAAAGCCAGGTAAGTTATAGTAGTTTTTGGTCATTCTATTTTAGTTTTTTATATTTTTTTGTTTGTAAAATGCATATTTCAAAGGTACATGAATTATTTTTTGGACAACAGACATAGTTAGAAGAAAGAAGCCTTACAAATGCAGGCCCCCCAAATGCAAACTTGCATAGAGCTAATGTATATACTAAATTTCTTGTTTTTTATGTATGTTTCTTATTTGTTAATAGTTGTTTTTAACAAAGATAACTAAATTCTAAAAATTAAAAACTTGTTACGTTATACGTAGGAAAAAGAAATAAAATTTTCACCATCCCTACTCAATGAAAGTATAACATCAAGTTGAGTAACCTGAAGCTTCACTTACCCTAAACTGTTGTATTTCTGCTGAGCGATACATTGTTTGTACTATTTAAAGAGAAATGAAACTAAATTAAATTAAATTAAAGCAGTTATGAAAAGTTAAGAGGCCTAAATCTCATAAGATAAATAATTGTAATTGTATGTTACAATCTGCCATCATTTAAGAAAAATAAAAAGTATTTTTGATTTTGTTTCATATATTTCAACTTTTGCTGAAGATGATTTTCCTACAGTTTATGTTAGGGTAGAGGAATTGAGATAAAGTATAAAGTTATACTGAAATGAAACTTATGATATTCTTTTAGGAGATTCTTTAAGTTATGTAAATGAAATATGAAACTAAGAGGAAAAGAAGTATTTTTATTTGTAGAATGAAATCTATTTTCACTCAGACTGATTCAACAAAGGCTCTAAAAATATTATCAATATCTGTTAATTTCAGTTCCTACCATGGCACCCTCAATAACATTGACAAGTCTTAATCCAACAACCCTGCACATTGCTTGGGAGGAACTACCTGCTGAGACTGCCCAAGGGATTATAATTGGTTACCGTATTTTCATTCGTATTCATAAACAAGCCTCCTTTAACACCATTGAAGTTGGTCCTGGGATTAATGAGTATAATATAACAGGTTATAAAATAATTATTTTAAAATATTGTCAAAAAATTTATATTTTAAATGCATCAAGATGTTTCCTTATTTAATAATTTGTAATTGTTAAAAGTTTTATAGAGAATTATTAAAGTTCTAATCATTTTTGAACATGTGATTTTATATAAATGAGTTATTACAAGAGTCTTTTTAATGTTTTAAACTTTTAAATTTAGAAAGGAAAAGAATAGTTGTATGGTTTTCATTGTAGTTTAACTTTATGTCCAATGTATAGTTGACTTTTGTTTCTGATATGAAAACATAAATTGATGAACTGAGAACTGCAGTTTCAAGCTATCTTGATGATAGTTTGTAACCCTGGGAAGCTTTATATGGTGTATGAAAAATGAACAATTTGCTCAAAATATGGAACAGCTAGAACTGAAAATGGCACTCATAATCTGGTTGAGAAAATTGGATTTTACAATATCTGTCACCAGGGCTTTCAGGTTTTACATTAACAAGGATGCAACAAGTGAAAATCTGTCAAAAGGATTTTAATGGGTAATAGGATTAATTTCAAAAGCTACAAATGATGTGTATTTTTGACAAAACCTGTGAATTTTGGCTGGTTAGTTTTTATATACTGTTTGAAATACCTGTATGCTTCTAAATAAAGAACTTAAGCAAAGAAAACATTTTAAGTAAGAAAAGTGATAATCTCAGCTGTATTTGGGATGAACATACAATAAAACCAGTAGAGTATGTGCAGGTCTAGACCTCCAAGAATATGCTGGTATGTGTAAAACTGATAGTTGCTAATGAGACCAAGACATTTATGTTAAATTATCTTTATGTAAACTCGTTTAATATGCAATTTTTAATTCTGTAATTTTGTCAAGCTATTTTGCTTGCCATAACATCCCAGTTTTCACTTTTCAGACTTACACACTAATGCAACTATTAGAATCTTCACTGTTATTGATTTTCAGGTATACAATAAATATTGCCCAAAAATGATACTCTAAGGCCAATATAAAACATACATATTATAAAAATTATGATAAGAGCATTTTAGTTATATTTTCTTAGCATGTATAAAAATTCTCTGACAAAAACAAAACATCAAAATCAATAAAAACTTAATATCTCTTACTTTCATTGTGATCAATGGCATCCATAAACCCCCCAAAAATGATATGCACATTTTTGTACAGGTTTAATTAAGCAATACTATTCAAATAAAATCAGTGATATGTGGTTAAAATCAAGTATGAACATTACACACATTTTTTTAAACGTTTAAAAGAAAAAATTACACTTGTAGATTTATTCATTTATTTTCTAAGAGGAGGGCAGTATGGCGATGTCCTGAAGCATCAAATGTGTACAGAACTGATTCAGTGTTTACACCCTGATGAACATACATTAACATGAATCCAGTCAGCCGATCATTACTCATTGTATTCTGGAGTTATGTTTTAAGATGATGAAGAGTGCTGAATGCACGTTCTACTGCCGATGTTGACACTAGCATACAGAAAAGAACCCTGAAAATGTTGTAGATGTTCCATTAGAATATATAGGTCTTCTCATGCACTAGAAAGGTCTTCTCTAGAAACATCACTGGAACTGATCAATGCATGCCATGCTGTCAGTTCAGTGTCAGCACACTCTAGTAGAGAGATAACAAACTATGCATTTTCTGACTTAATATCACACCATATTATAAAAGTCAACTTGTTTATTTATGAAGGGAGCAGATACTGGGCTTTTAACCTGGTTAAGGGATTACAACATGATGTTTGAATGTCACTGATCAGATGGTTAATGAAAGGAATGAAGGAATTAAGTTTCCAGTAATCTTTGGTGTTATCAGTGGAAATGTTAGATTGTTTGCTGTGTCAACTGTTAGTCCATGGTTTTTGGATTGAAATATCATTGGTGTTGAGGACAGCACGTGCAGCAGTCCAAATTGATGAAAATGTAATCATTACAGTTCCCTTCGATAATTTCCATGAGTTGAGCAGACTGTTCAGATGATTTAACCAAATCACATTTTTTCCAACTGAAGAGAGTCACATAAGAGATGTATGTGTTGGAGCACCTGTTCGGCAATGAACAGGGGTATGACAAAACGAATTTTGTCATTGAAGCAAAGTATGTAACAGCATCTGTTTGGGAAAATATATTACAATCAACTTGGATAGTGTTGAGGATGGGTGTGAAATCTGGACGATGGACGTTATACTGTCAGAACATTAAGTCCATCAAGTTAGGCAGAAGGGTTTCAGATGTTTGTTGGTGGTGTTTGTTGCATGATCCATATACAGCTGTGATAAAGCTGAGAATTTACCGGGAATGTTGTACAGGTTGTGAAGGGGTATAACACTGCAGGAATGTCCAATAACCAAGTTAAGGTTGTGATTCCAACAATGTATATCATTGGGATGTTGCTGTTGAATGCAAGCTTGTACTCCACATGCATGCCCAATCATGTTGGCTGCTCCATCATATACTTGTCCAACAAGATTAAACAAGTCTAATCCCAACTGTTGTAGCTGTGAGATGATTAAACTGATGAGAGTTGCACTGGTAGTGTCCTTTGTACCAATGAAACATATGAAGTCGTCATTTACCTGGAAATCACCAGCATTCAAGTATTGTAAGTAAATGGTGACTTGCTCTGTTTTACTGATGCCAGCCACCTCGCTAACGAGGATGAAGTAATACTTGGAGATTTTGACCTGCATGATGATAGTGTTGAAAGCAAATCTCTTGTCTACACAAGTCAATGAGATGAGACTGTTTTGGGTATGGTGACTAAAGTACTTGGGGCATTTCTAGGAGCAGTCTGCAAGTTATGTTGGTGATTTACATCAGTTTCTACTCTAAAGTTGACGATGGCTTGAAAAGCACTAGTATCATCTTTGTGTCTACAATGTGAGAAGTTTTGGCACCCACACAAAATAATGCAACTGATGGTAGAATGAAGGGATTTTCGGGTATGATCCACTTTATCGTGTTATGCCTTTGAGAGACATGTTCCATTGTTTGTTTGTACACACATTCACAAATGATAATGTACATTTAGCTGCCATTAGGTGAGCTTGAGACTGAATATGTTTTGCAACTATCTTTTTAGCATTGCATCAGTCGTTAAAAGGCTAACATACGAAAACAAAGTCGTTGGAACCGAAAATGACACAAATTGCACATAGTCCATCCTCTGTGGGGCTATAGCAGATTCGTGCATGTTGATTGAGGTAAAAAATTCCTGGAGGGACACGTTTTTTGTTTTTGCCACATTCGCATAGTGGGCCTTGCCAAGAATGTGCAGCATCAAATTTACTGGTAAGTATTCATTCTTTGAGATGATTATCAAAAGTATTGACTTCTTAAAGGTTTAAGGTGCCAAAATCTATATAAATTCAACACTAAATTCAAATTGGAGGTGTTTAGCTGGCACTGTTTTGAATGAACCAGGGATGTGTGGGAATTTCTCATGATGTGCTGAAGGTTCTGTCATAGTACTTGGCTCAGCATCTTGGGCATTTCCATGTAACAACTCAGAAATTGATCTGTTTAGATCAGCTGTCGGATTACATGCAGTGGTGCCGAGACAGCCATCTTTAGCCATTTGTTGAGATTTACTTACTGAAAAGACAATTCAAATTATGTATATCTCACTGAGGGCAAAGGAAAGGAAAAGAGTGAATTTGTTGGAGATGAAATGCCTGATGAAAATTTGTGGTGTGAGGCTGATTGACCACCTGAAGCAGTGCATTCTGTGATTATATTGTTGCTTGACATTTTTTTGGAAAGCATGAACTACTTGTTGATTCACAAGAACTTATCCCTTATAATTCAAGAACATATTAAAGACTAAAATTCTATGTTTGAAAGGTTTCTTACCTATTCTGCAAAATATATATGCTCCATCTGCTGAAAGTGCTAACAGGCCTAATATGGTTTTTGGCTAAACTATGTACAATGAGTATAGGCTAAAAATGTTCTGTTTGTAAAACAAACAAGCAAGCACTGAATAAATCTATGTATCTATTTATTGTCAAGATAATCATACAAGTTAGTGCCATTAAAAACTACAATATAATTACATACTTTTTACTCCAAAATATTCAAGGAAAAAATGGAAACCACTTTTCAAAATAGCAAACTGTGTGTACAAGTGAAATAACAATATAAGTCAATTTGAGAAATAAACAAAATGATATTTCATATTGTCATATAGACTACAGATCTAGGTCTGTGAATTTAATTGTTTAAACAAAACCCATAAAACAACACTAGCTGACGTAAAAAGACACAGAGTCACAGAAAGACACTGGAAATATTTATTATTCATTTACAGCTCTTCAGGCATGAATGGAAAAATTTTGTATACACACGTGTATGCTGCATCATCCTGTGGGCTCTACTGACTGTGACCATGTTTGATTATGACCTTCCACTAGCACATGGATAGCAATTTTAATATTTACTGCTCCTACTGTTGTACGTATGGCAGTATTAATATAGAGTGAGTAGCAAAAGTACCCAGCAATGCTGGGCTTAAAAAGTAATGCTGTTAATAAGGGTGTGTAAATATATAGTGAGTAATAAACGTATTTGGCAATGTTATAATGTTATAAATAGAGGCATGGGCCATTCTCTTCCACTAATTTGAACTATAACACATGAACTGTTTGTCTAGTGTAGAGGTACATGTGCCTATGTGGCACTAAATATTACTTTTGTTTGGCAGTGGCTTCATATATTTTGCTTAGTTGCTCAGTTGAGCCCTCATTCAAAGCAAAAAATGGTTAAAATGGTTACCACACTGAAACCACTTGATTGTGCATACATTTAAACTCAAGCTGTGTTACTTCCACCTAGGGCTTTTAAAATGTTTGTGTATACTGAGCAGTTTGCTTTTGTTAACTATCTAATTCACTGAAGAGAACATTTATAGATTGCAACACCATGTTGAGTTGTTTTCAAGAACAAAAACACAATGTCTTAACTTCCTTGTAATTTTCGGAAAAATATTTCAAGGCTTAACAGAGGTACATAGAAATATAGTTTTTGGACTTCCAAGAACATTCGGGGTATAGATTTTATTATATTTTAATTTTTAACAGCTTAGATGTTGAGTACTATTATTCTCAATGAATCTGTAGGTTTAAGTTTAAACATGCTTTACAAGCCTGTGTGGTGGTGTTATTTATATTAAAGGCATAAGGAGATAATAAATATAAGAAGTGAAAACCACACAGTTGCTGTAAATGGGTGTTGATTTACATAGTGAGTTTTAACGCGATAAAATCTAAGATATAAATATGGCATAATGCAGATAGAAAATGCAACATACTAACAATACATGTACTATGTATTTTTCTTGGGATTTAAGGGGGATAAGGCAGAAAACAGTTTGATGTAAACCACAAAAAATGTTCCAATTGTAATTTAAACACATTTTTATGTGGCCTGCAATGTATTTGAAACTAATCTTAAGAATGTATGTGTGATGTAGAAAATGTTTTTAATTCTTAAAATTGTAATTGTATTTTAATTTGATTAATTCAGGTCTTCAACCAAAACAGAAATATGATATAAAAGTGAGTGCAGGTACCTCTAAAGGATACACAGTTTTGAGTGACAGTAGGTGGCCATGGGTTACTCAAACAATGCCCAGTCTAGAAGACAATAAAGGTAAATTAAATTATGCTATAATGGCATATCTGTGATAAATATTTTATTATTTTTTGTACTTTTCATAAATATATAAGATTGCATTTATATCAAAACAAATATCTTAACTCTTTCCAGATGGGTCACAGTTCAAAGGTCATATCATCACATTTATTGACTCAATTTTCATGAATTTATGTCAGTAAGTTTGGTATCAAACTGTAGATTATAATTCAAATTTTAGTATTATACATTATTCAATTTCTTAATTTAAAAGTAAATATTAAAAAAAACACAGTTAAACATCAATTTTTGTATCACCTAATATGTTGAATGTTGTGATGTCAAAATACTAAATCTGTAATTTCATATGAATTAGGAACTCAAATTACCAATAATGACAAGTTAAAATATATATAATAAAAATCTCATATCTTTTCTATTTGCTGAGATATCGCACATGTACTGAATAAAAAATAAAGTAGCCCTGCTCACCTACCATTTGTGGAAATAGTCCCTTATATACACTTACTTTAGTATATGACATGTGAATAATTTATTTCAAGATGAGAATGTCTCCCTAGTGGCTTTATCAGCCATTTTTAAGTGTTAGGATGCCATCTCATTCTTTTGAACCACAATTTCAAGGAGGTAGGTTGTGTCTTTAGTCTGCTCGAAATTTCATATTTTTTTAGACAGAAATACAGCTTAGTTACTAAGCTTGATAAATTATAATGAATTCTGTGCTATTGGTATAGTAATTTATGATTTTTTGGTTATTCAACTGTATATATAAAACCAAAAAAAATTATTGCATTTCACATTCTCCACATGTGAAATTTTAAAATGCTTATCAACCTACATCATGCAGCAACTGAGTACAAAGGTTGTAACTAGAAGAGATAATTGTTTGCTTTACCTCTTTACTTACTGTTCTATCTTTTAAGAAAAATATGTTTATAATGCATAATAATTGAAATGTGACTGTATTTTACAAAATATTAGTCTACTAAAACACAGTCAAGACAGGTTACTTTGTAAAGACTAAAGATCAATTTTATATTATTGGATTTAGTAACATGAGTGTGTGTGTGTGTGTGTGTGTGTGGTGTCATTGTAACTTCTTTATTGTTGGTCAGGTATGGCTGAAAGGTCAGTATGATAAGAATAATAAATATATAAAAATGTATAATGTTATGAGGTTTAAGCTATTTACTCTAAACATTTATGTTTTCATGTTATAACTTGTTGTCATTCTAGAATGAAAGAGCCATAATTTGTAATTTTTTATGGTGGTTATAAGATTGTACAAATCTACCAAACCCGTGCAGATAAAAAATAAAGTTTTTTTTTAAGAAACGTTTATCAGCTGTCTGGACATTATAAAGATTTCTCACGGGAAATTTGCAAAATTTATGATGCATAAAAGTATCTTTGACCTAAAAATGAAAATTACTTTGCATGTTGGATAGGCAACATTCAAAAAGAAAAAAGGCATGAGAAAAACATTGCTTAACAAACCTTAAGACTTAAGAAAAAATTTTTTTACTTTGCATATAAAATAATCTGCCAAATTTCGTTAACATATGCTTACTAATTTAAAGGTTATAGCATGAAAACTATAACAAACGCAAAATGGTAAGGAGGTTGGTCCCAGGGACTGAGCCCGTACAAAGAGTTAATAGATGTGTTTAAAAAAATGTGTATCTGGTATGACTGAAAAAAAATTCACTTAAAGTATCTAAAAATATTTACATCAGGGATAGTTTTAAACATAATTGAATTTGAATTGTATTTGTTTATTATATAAGATAAAGTAGTATTTAGATGCTTGTAATTGTATTAACAATGAAATACTACCTTTTGCAGTTCCTCCTTCCCCAATCTTGCATCTCACAGCCATTAATTCAACAACTCTGGAAGTCAAGTGGGATATGCCTCACTACAATTTGCAAATGTTGAAAGGATTCAGTTTGTCCTGTGGAGAGCTGAAGAAATCAGAGATAAAGTTAGTGGAGTTACCAGCTGATAAAACAAACTATTTCCTTGAAGATTTAAGTAAGACATCCATCCTCTGATATTCATTAATTCATGGTTGCATACTTTTAATGAATAGCAACAGATAACACACCAAATTGCTGTGTTAAATTTAAAAGCACGTTTAAAATTCATTATATATATAGTACAAGTGATACCTCAATCTTGGAAATACTAAATCCATGATCTGAATACATCTTTGATTTAAGTGTATGAATATTTTGCATTGGAAAAGACTGTTACTTACCCTTCTCAAAAGTGATCAATTTTAAGTGCCATTACTCTACCTACGAAACATCAAACAATGTTAAAATTATGTTTTGATGTGTGCCTTTCTGCTGATTCATGTTCAAAACTTTTTTAATATCACTTTCTCAGTTCTCTGTAGAATTCAAAAACTGTGCATCATCTTTCTACTACACAAGGTCTTAAAGGTGCTACAGTGAATTTTTAATTTGTTTGGGAAATATGTTTTAAATTGTAGCATTTATTGTTGGGTTTTTGTTAAGGCATGCTTGTTTTTATGTTGATTCATACAACTCTGATTTCGTACAAAATATTAAATGTTATGGTATTGTAATTCAGAATTGTTCTACAACTTATTATGTTTTAGCTGCATACATTTCTGTCAGTTGCTATATATTACAAATATGAGTCCTTTCAGTAAATGTGAATTATAAATGATTATCCTTTTAATTTAGAGGCTATGTATTCAAGTAAAAATTTTAGAATTTGATATTGTATTTATTACTTCTTTGTTAAACACCTTGATGTATTACTGAGTCAGTGCCGGGCATAATGACTGAATAGTACTAAAACTGTAAAGTCATAAACAAGGATGAGAATTTTCTCAGGATCCAAGGATATACACTTTGTTTTTGTAATCACAAGTCTTGGATTGTGCAGGGTGCATTTTACCCCTGTCTCTTTCATTACACAGGACATCTTAATCAGACGTTTGTTGTGCTAAATCAGTGTTGTTTGGACACATACTCACCACCAGGATATCAGGTGTCACCCCCAGAATATAATTAATCCTCATGGTCCTTCTGTGCTTATGTCATTTTCTTTGATCATTATAAATGTTAGAAAGGTGAAATCTATAAACCTTGTTGATTTTTTATACCAGAAAAATAAATAACTTCAATTAACACTAATCATTTAGGTTTACAGTATTTCTACTTAAGTTCAGTTAGAATTGAATAGAGACAACAGTTATCATTTCTATTAACCCTATCGCCTTGGGTAGCTTTTATTGCACATGACACAAGGTTTTGGTGTCTTACATTCAAAATTTTATTAAACTACTTTTTCTTTATATTATACCAATTAGAATAGCACAAAATATTAGCTAATAATCCATATTTTAATAGTATACAAGTTTTAATTTCTTAAATCTACAAGGGAATATTAAAAAAAATTGAATTTTCGCTAGTGTGAAACACTTTTTTTTAGCAGGTCATCATGCCTGTTTTATCCATCACCCCTTGAAAATGTACGAAATTAAATGTAAATTACTCTATAAAGTTGTTATTGTTCAGACAAACCATCATTTTTGTAGTCTTCAATTTTGTTTGGTTACAGAGCTCTCAAATAGAAAATCACACCCCTTCTGCCATGCCCACCTGTCACATCCTCTCTTTCACAATTTGTTGATAGCTTTCTCTTATGTTTCATTATATATTACCTATAATCAATAGAAAGTCGAGGTTTTCATCTATCAAATGACGTATTGTGTAACATTGTGTTTTGTACAGAATATCGTTAATTTCACTCACGGTACAAGATTTGTTCCTGTGGGAAAATTAATGACTAGCTTGGATGGATTTGTAACAGCTCTTGTCGCATACTTAGAAAGCCAGTAAAATTTTGAGAGTTAAGGGAATTTGTCTGCTTTTGCATGTTATTAGTTTATATTCTTTGTTACATTATTTAATTAAATAAACATTATTAAATGTGTTACTATCATTGCTATGAAAAATTAGGCTTAACTATCTTCAAAACCCAACAGCAAGAAAAAAAGAAGACTAGGTAAGTACGTTATTTCTTGTTTTTCGTATTTATTCTTTACTTATTATTGTAAAAGTAATTAAAATCTAAAAATATGGATCTTTTTATGTTATTTAAGACTAGATTAGTTAAAATAAGTAATAATGATAATATATTTAAAATGTTTCACAAGGCACACACACATGTGAGTAACACGTGGATAATGGAATTTGATAGTGTAATTTGAGCTGCACATTCCCTGAGTGATTTACAACTTATAGTGGCTCATATAGTAGTTAGACATGGTTCAAAGGGCAATAAAACAATAAAATTTAATAATAAATATATGTATAATGTTACGAACTTAGAGATACTTAGAATAAACTAATGTAGTTTCATGTTACAATTTGAAGTTATTCTAGAAAGAAAAAAGGTTAATTTAGGTTTATTTCGATTTTTTTCTATTTTCGTGGTTTCAAGGTTAGTTGAATTGATCCTGTTTTGGATTGGGTAAAGAAAATATCAG
>NW_013667540.1:172566-178716 GCF_000517525.1 Limulus polyphemus
CCCAAACTCATGCTGAGTCTCCTGTTTTTTTTGTTTTCTGAAACCCACCCTTATACTTTAAATAATAATGACAACTCTGTGCATGCTTCTGTAAACAGTTAAAAACTTTTGTCATCTGGGTCCAAGGTGCTTCTTACATTTGGTTTCATTGTTTTGAGAGTCCTAAACAAGTACATGCCCTATTTTTAAAAGTTTTTTTTTATCCATTCTCATCCTTGTAAAAATACCTCCTCAACTGAAACTTGCCTGTGATGTTTATTGTAGCTTTTAAAATAGTTTTAACACTCTCAAAATAAAGCATGTGACACGTGAGTCACATCTCCTCTTCATTATGCCTGTCTGACAATTGGCACTTTCTTTCACACTTTAAATTCTACAGATAAGTTACTTTATTTTTTGTCACTCACAGTGAGACCTTTTTAAAAAACAGGTTGGTCCAAAAATAATTATTCAGTGTTGTTATCACACACACACATTGCTTATCCAATGCTACAAGGCAAACAATAATCAAAATAGGCAATAGTGGAATCTTCTAAAAGTTTTTATACAGCAGTTAAATTTTGTGGTATATAGGTAACTTTTTTTTTTTCAATTTTAGCTAAATGTACAGTAAATGTACTTATGTAAAGTGTGTCTTGAGAACACACCTAATATCTAAAAATCATTAATATTTATCATAGAATAACTTAATCTTGGATATAAAATCCATCTATCTATTTTCTCTCCATCTATGCATGCAGTATTTAAGAATTCTAAACTTTTTAGTGGTAGAAAAATGAAGCGTTGTTGAATATGACACTCTTTGTAAATTTAGTCTGTGAAAATTTAATTTAATCCCAGTGAAATTGATAGTTGTTGGATTTCAAGTCTAGACATGCATTACCAACCACTCTTGAGTAATGACACTATCAATATGTAAATAAATTCTTTACTGTAATTAATCATAAAAGGTAACTAATAAAGCAAACTTTAATGAATTCTAGATTTGATGTGTGTGCACAAGCACATTATTGATGTCACATCCAGCATAGAAACGGTTTTGAAAAAGAAAGAAAATGTTTTTGTACTTGCACATTTTTGAGACTATATTTATGACAATCAGCAAGAAATTTTAAAACAGGTTTAACTGGAAAAATTCCTTGTTTAGGAACTGATGGCACAAAAATTTTAGAAATTTCACATTTTGATCAGTAAACTGCCATGTTCATCAAACTTTCTATAACTAAATTATAAATAATGTGATTTGTGGCTTTAAAATTAACCTCAGTTATGGTTGCAATTATATTGACATTTAAGATGTAATGTGAAAATATGTCAGTTTACTTTAATTAATCTAGTACATCCCATTAGCATCTGTAAGCTCCAGTTTTGAGCAATATCAATTACACAAAACTACATTCTGTACTTTAAGTAGCTGGTTTTGTCCTTATACTTAGTGTATCAAATTGCAGATTGGAAGGTTCAAGGTTTGATGTGCTGCTGAACACATACTGCATTCTTGGACATGAGGTGTTGTAATTGTTACTGTTAATCCTGCTATTTGATTAAGAGTATCTGTGTAGTTAGTTGGTGTGTACTGTTGACTGGCTGCTCCCCTCTGATGTGCATTTCAAAATTCAGTCTATTTGTTGCACAAGGCTGAAAATATCATTCCATACTTAGTTTGGTTTAAAATTCTTAAAGATAGCAACCATCATTGACCTAACTGAACTGATAAATTGTTATTTAAAACAATAGATCTCAACTAGTTATGGTATGAGTTGTGCTATTTAATGTGACTCAAAAATCCAGGAACTAGTGATAAAAATCTACTTCAAGTGATATTTGTTTTTTATACAAAGATATTAGGCTTGTTAACTAGCAAACATTGTTATCAAATTTGTGTACTTGTATATATTTAGGTATGCGTGTATGGGTACTTGCTATTATTCATAGTGTTAAAATGTAATGTTTGAAATTATAATTTTTCAGTAAAGAAATGATGAATGACTAAATAAAGAAAAAATAATTTGTGATTCTTTATTTGTTTACTTCAGAACATTCTTAAATCATTCAACATCCCATTAAGACAGTTCATCTATCTATTTATCATTAGCTATACTATTTAGTGCAACACCTCAGTAATGAAAATTGTTTTTTCAAGATTAACAATGAATGCATGGTAGCCTAGTTATGCATAACTTGTTTTAACAAAACATTGATTTAATAAATGTATTAGATGTTTTTGAAATTAGGCTTTTTATTAACCATATGTTGTACAATCATATCATATACTTATTGAACCAGCTCAAATAAACTATGCTGAACTTTCTACATATACAAATTTACAAAATAAAATCATGTGAATATCTGTAGCTATATGCACCTTTTTTTTCATTATCAGACTGTTATTTAAGGCTCTTGCTTTACCTTGAAGTACTTATTGCAGCGTGAATAATTGTTTTTTTTTATTAGAAAAGGAGAGTAGTTCAGAATTACAACTTAAAAACTTAAGAGTAAAATGTCCAACACCCATCTATATAGTCTTAGGGATAACAAAGATCATTGAAGACTTTACAGTGTGTTGAATTATTTTCTTTACATTTGAACTGTACTAACTACATCACATTTTGTTATATTTTCATGAAATAACACTTCAACAAGATTTATGAAGTTGGGTATGGAGTGTTTTGGGTGGCAAAAAAGTTGGTCAAAAAAAGTTTCAGATATTGCAATACTAATGTAATTTCTTATCTTGATTAACCCTGCTGTGAGGTGAATATAATTCGTTTGGAAGGAATGGATATTAATACACATACATTTTCCAAACAAAGAAGATTACTGTGATTTAAAATAATGATAGAAAAGTTGTAGTGGTTATAATGTTCTACTGGAGTTTTTTAATTGATGTATCTGATACAATCAAAACTGAGTAAAATCTAAAGATCAGCAGTTATAAACAAGACATAGATTGTTAAAACTGTATATTATATATATATATTTGTATATAAGTTTGTAATGTAAATTTATATTATATTAATTTCAATAACTGTTTCATAACTTTGAAAATTATAATACCAATTTTGCCTAACACTATTTTTGTTGTGTTGATTAATATTTTATACATTATTTTACATTTAGAACCAAATACGTGGTATGAAGTACGTATAAAAGGTATTGGTCAGCTTGGTGATGGTCTGGAAGCCGTTCAAACTATTCTCACATTTTCTGATGAACCTAATCATGAACCAAATGTAGAGTTAGTCGAATGTATGTAAAGTATTTTATTTATATTATGTAGCATACGGTATTGAATGTATCGTCATTTATAAAACTATTTATCATCCCAGTTTATAAATAACAGAATAAATATCACCACATTTTCTGATGAACATATAACATCACCTGTAATTTTTCTAGATTTTAAGGTTTAATGCCAATTTAAACTTTAAGATATGTCTGCACAATATGAATTTTATGCATTTAGTCCCTGAAGAGAAGTATAACTAGGATTTGATCATTTTGCAACATTTTGATGTTAGAATATTGGCTCTTTAAGTATTATTAGATAATGTTTGAACTTAGCTGGCCAAACAATGCATTTGAACAAACTTAAATGACAATGTAACTTACTTTGTATCAACTTAGTGGATGAATTTGTGAAGCTGGTTTTGTTTTGAGATGAAATTATTGAATTTTACAATTATACAATAAACATGATTAATATTTAAAAATTTTTGTTTCAATTAAAATTAAAATATGTGTTAGTTTCATGATTCTCATGTGTATATGTAAAAATGATTAGCAAAAAGTATATCCTATTAGTGCTTAATGGACACATATATATATATATATATATGGGAAATTGTGACTGAAAATGTTTAAATTCCTAGGCTCTCTCTTTTTTTACTTCTTTGATGTTGTCTAAATAATTTTAATACTTGCTAAATTTGAAAAAAATAGTAACAGGATTATAAGATATTTACCATTGTAGAAGCTTGCATTTAAAAATAGTTTTAAGTAAAATACTTGTTGTAAAAAGTCTTACACTTAAGAAATTTATAACATATACCTTTTGTTAAGTATTAAATCTGTGATATTCTTAATAAAAAATATACTTGTTTTTAACTGTTCACTGTATGGCATATTGTTTTAATAGAATGTGAAAAATGTAGTTGTACCCTGTTGTGTCAGTGATAAGTGTACAGACTTACAGCACTAGAATCCCAGGTTCGATTCCTCATGGTGAACAAAGTGCAGATAATCTATTGCATAGTTTTGCACTAGAAAACAAATGAAAAACAGAAACATTTGAAAAACATTTCAAAAATATAGCTACCTTATGGCTATGGTGTGACCCTTTTGTTTTCCCAACATTTATTAAAATTTTTGTCAAAATATCTTCCTAGTTCTTAATTGAAAACATGATTTCAATGTGCTTGTTCCAGTGTTTAGACTAAGTATCAACTCTGTATTTTTTTGAAAAATATAATAATCATTAAATAGTTCATAAAAAATATTTGATAATTATATAATATTTTGAAAACTTTGGAGTTTATTTTTTAAGGGCTTTCAAATTTTTAAAGTTAAATAAACATTGACTATTTATTCAAGGTGTAAAAGAATTATGTACATTCAGTAGTTTCATCTAACAATTGGCAGCTTTTTATTATTCAGATATATATTTTTTAATTTATAATTGTTATAATTATAACAAGAAATGAAAACTTAAATTAGTCCCCCTCACACACACAAGAAACATATACTGCATGTTTACTTTGTTCAGTCTAACTAAATGAAAGCACTTTTTTTCCAGCTTTTGAATGTGATCCATGTTATGAAATAGAAGCAATACCGTTAAGTTCAACCAGCATAAAAGTGAAATGGAAAATACCAGAAGACTTGAATGTTACGTATTATACTATTAATTACTATGTAATTGTTGATGAGAACTCTAGAGAATATAATGCATCATCTAGAAACTTTATACGCAGGTAAGGCTTACAAACTAGTAGCTAATGTTCATGATATTAAACTTTCATAATTCTTTGATCAAAAGGTTTGTGGAACATTAGTGAAACATTTTACTGAACAACTGTTGTTTATATATATATGAGGTAAATTTCCAAGAGTATTAGCGTTGTGCAGTCATTTGTTTAACCAGTTTGGTGGTCTGTTTTATATCATTTAAATTTCTTTAATGAGGCATATTTTTACATGTGACCAAGAAGCTTTTATTTATTGTTTGATTTTATAATAAATCAGCTTCCTATTTAGTTTAAGCATTTTCAAACTAGTGGCTGTTTTTTTTTTAGCACTAAAAATGAGGTAGTTCTCAAGCAGCTACTTCCATTCACTACATACGGAATATTTGTTCAACTGCATAGCTTGGACATTCAAGCAGTTTCTGTCAGTCCAAAAGTGAAGTGTAAAACTTTAGAAGATGGTAAGTGTCACAACCTTTTAAATTATTTATCTATTGAGGAGTTTGAAATTCGGTATGGGGAAGTAGTTAGAGATTGGCTGCTCATTTGTATAACCATTAAATACTTTTTTTTGTAACACTTTAAGAAACAATAAATACTCTTAGCTGTAGTCATAATTTCCTTTTTTTTGACATCATGTATTTTCTCTGTTTTTTAATTTAATTTTTAATTTCCATTTTGCTACTTTGTAAACTTTCTACTTTGTATTACAATCCTACTTTAATAGCTTTATCCCATTTACGTATAAACAAAACATTGTTACATGCTTACTAAACAGAGCTTACAACCTGTGCTCCACATATCTTAATCTACACTCTGAACTTTCATTCTTACATGACACCCTGAAACGTAACTGCTATCTACAACACTTATTAGAAAATATTACCAACACTTCCTAACAAAGAAACTCACAAATCCAATTAAGATACCTACTGTACCCAAACTTACTATATACTCATGTCTTCCCTATACTGGCAAACAAAGCTTAAATTTAAAAAATCAACTTAAACGCATACTTGGTCATTACAACCCTCAAGTGGATTTCAGATTAGTTTTTAAATCCACATCACGCATAAAAAAATGTTTTCCCTACTAAAGATCTCCTCCCCCATTCCTTATTGTTCCTGGCTTGTCTATCTTTACACGTGTGGAGACAGTAAGGCCTCTTATATTGGCAAAACCAAAT
>NW_013667540.1:179692-188018 GCF_000517525.1 Limulus polyphemus
TTTTTAATATGTTCGTATTACTGTATTTTACCCTATTTTTTGTTGTGTTTTCTTGCTGTAGTTTCTCCCCATGATTACTGTTTTGTGTTTTATTTGTTTAATTATCGTTATATTTAGCAATTATACTTTGACAATGTCCAATGACATGTGTGAATTTATTTTATTTTGCTTTAGATACTGAAGATGGAATCTGATAGAATTCCGAAACGTTTATCTATGTCCCCTTTTTGTCAATAAACAATGTTGTATATCATAAGTGACGTAATCTTTTTTATTAGGAAAAATATGTAAATTATGCCTTTTTTCTTTCTAGAATGACAACAAATTATAACAAGAAAACAAATATTTAGACTAAATAGGTTAAATCTCATAACATTATACATTTATATATATATTTATTATTTTTATTATATTGACCTTTCAGCCATACCTGGCTAACAATAAAGAAGTTACAATGAGGTGGCAAACATGCACTCATGTTACTGTATCCAATAATATAAAATTGACCTTTAGTCTTTACAAAATTACCTGTCTTGACTGTGTTTTAGTAGACTAGTATTTTGTAAAATACAGTCACGTTTCAATTATTATACATTATATATGTATATAGATTATTGCTATTTTGAAATATGTTCTTCAACTTATTTTTTCCTAAAACATAGAACTGTAAATAACAAAGTAAAGCAAACAATTATCTCTTCTAGTTATGACCTTTGTACTCGGTTGCTGCTTGAAATAAGTTGTTAAGCCTTTTAAAATTTTGCACGATATGAAATGAAATAACTTTTTTAGGGTTTATATATATATACAGTTGAATAACCAAAAAAAAATAAATTGCTATATAAATACCATAGAATTCCACTATAATTTATCAAGCTTGGTAACTATCCTGTATTTCAGTGTAAAAAAAATATTAAATTTCGAACAGACTAAAAACATAACCTACTTCCTTGAAATATTGGTTCAAAAGAAAGATGTGGCATCCTAAGACTTTAAAATGTCTAAGAAAGCCACTAGGAGGACATTCTGAGGTTTCAATTGGTTATTCATGTCATATATAGAAGTAAATATATATAAGGGAGCATTTCCAAAATTGGAAAGAGGTGGGTGGGGTGCCACTTTGTTTGATTCATTACATGAGCAATATCATACTAAATAGAAAAGATAAGAGTTTCTTATTTTATATTATAGCTTGTCAACATCAGTAATTTGTGTTCCTAATTCATACAAAACTATAGACTTAGTATTTTGACATCACAAACTTCTAATTTGAACCAGTGTTGCATTCAACATACCACAAAAATTGGTGTTTGTGTTTTTTAATATTTACTTTTAAATTAAGAAATTGAGTAATGTATAATACTAAAATATGAATTATAATTTACAGTTTGATACCAAACTTATTGACATAAGTTCATGAAAAAGTGGTGCAATAAAATTTTGAATGCAAGTCAACAAATGCGATGACATGGCCTTTCACCTATGACTCATCTGGATAGGGTTAAGCAGTAAGGACTTTTTCCATTCTGCTGTGTGTTTTTAAACTTTTTTACTACAAAAACTATCACTCTTTGTAACTTCTAAATTAATTTAATTTCACCTGTTTACCAGTTCTGAATAATGAGTAACGTTAATTCAAATAAAAATAATAAATAATTGGTATTAAAATAAGTATGTAATATTATATTATTAATCTTTACACTAATTCTGATTTGTAAATGGCTGATAGAAATTTTATAAAAAATTAAATATCTCCAACTTAATCTAGTTCACATCATAACAATACAATGGTTTAACTACTGAGCTAAAATGTTTGCTCACTAGCTAGTTATCAAATTTCAACTAGCATAACATTATAATCTATGGCCAAGATAAATATGTGTAAAAGTTCTTTAAATTTAAATCAGGAATTTATCTGTGACTGTATTAATTCTCTATGTAAAACCTTCCATTATTTTGCATAGGAAGAGCTAACCATTTTATAACACTGTTATGCTTCAAATGTACTACATGACTAGTTAAATTGCTTAAAGCAAGTAAAATATTTTTTTATTTTGTTTCTTCACTGTGTGTTTAAATATTTATTTCAAAAAGTAATTTTATATTTTTTCCTTTTTTTTTTCATCATATGTGATCAAAGTACTCTTAGAATGTGGAGGATGGTGGGAATGTTTATAGTTTGATACCAAACTTGAAATATTGGTTCAAAAGAAAGATGTGGCATCCTAAGACTTTAAAATGTCTAAGAAAGCCACTAGAAGGACATTCTGAGGTTTCAACTTTCATCTGTTAATTAGAGAAACAGATGAAATTAATGATGCACTATAAGTGTCATTGCTGAAATATTTTCAAAGTTTCACAAAAAGTCATACTAATTCATTGATTCTCATTTTGTTACTTAGTGTAAGTTGTGTACTTAATATTTGATAGATATTTATTCATCATACAGTCCTTTCTTTTTTCACATACAATTTAAATAGAATTAATATGACCCCAAAGTTTATGTATGTTTCAAATTTTGAAATAAGTTTACCTTTGTATTCAAGTTCAGCTGTTATAACCCAATCCAAGTTGCACAATAATAGTTTTTGTAGAGTGATAATTTTTGTAAGTGTGAATTAATAAAATAAGAAACAAGTTCTAGCTATTCAATAGTTCTTACTATTCATACTGTTGGAAATAAATTTTGATTATTATAACATAATTTGTGGAATTACTATGGTTAGCCCATTGGCATTTTAAACTCAGTTAGGGTAGGTTTAACCATCTCACTACAAGTCTTCCTATGATCAGGGGTCAAAGGGCATGTCATCATGTTGGTAAACTTACATTCACAATTCTATTGAACTTCTATTTTATGAATTGTCTGTCAATAGGTTTGATATCAAATTGTAGATAAATTTTAGTATTATACATGAATTAATTTATTAATTTAAAAGTAAATATAAAAAAAATCCTTAATATCAATTTTTATTGTGTCATGTAGTATGTGATGACCAAATGCAAATTATGAATTACAAACTCAAATTACCGATATTTACAAGCTAGAATATAAAATAAAAACCTCCTATCTTTTCTCTTTGCTGAGATATCACTATATCTCAGTGAATCGAACACAGTGGCCTCACCCACTTCTTCCATTTTTTTTAAAATACTTCTTTATGTACACCTTCATAACCAATCAAAAGCTCAAAATTTTTTCCTCATGGTTTTCTGGCTCTAGAAGGTGGAAAGTTCCAAAGATCTTTTTGTCTTGATTCTGGGATGGGGTAAGTGAAAATGTTGTTTGAAATATCATATTTTTTCGACCCAACTACAGCTTAGTTACTAAGCCTAATAAATTATAGTGGATTTCTGTGGTATTGATATAGTAATTTATGATTTTTTTGTTGTTTCAAAATGAATATAAAAATCTAAAAAAATTATTTTGCTTTACATCCTTCACGTGCAAAATTTGACAAGGCTTAGCAAATTATGGCAAGTAGCGAATGAGTATAAAGTTTGTAACTAGAACAGATAATTGTTTTTCATAATTCTTTATTTACCATTCTATGTTTTAAGAAAAATAACTGAAATTTAAGAATTTATTTATAAATTGTAATAATATGTATAAAAATATAATGTATTATATCCAAAATATGATTGTATTTTACAAAATACTGGTCCACTAGACCATGTGGACTTGGTCATGTATACTTTTATGAGATTTAAGATATTTCGACTAAACATTTGTGGTTTCTTGTTATAATCTGTAGTCATTCTAGTATGAAAAAGTGTAATTAATATCTGTTTTCTAATTTTTTATTGTGGTTACGATGTTGGTCAAATTGATCAAACCCATACAGAGATACAATCGTGAAAATAACGTATAAAATATAAAAAATTTTCTAAACAAAAATGTTTGATAATTATCTGGTGGTTATTAGCAGATTATAAAGGTTTCACATGTGAAATTTGACAATTGTCTGATGCACAAAAGTATTTTTGATCAGAAAATCAAAATTACTCTATATGTTAGACAGTGAACATTCGAAAAGAAAAAATGAATGATCAAATCATGACTTAAAAAATCTGATATTTTGTGTACAAAATGCTTCTTGTATTGAACATTATAGTATAAAAACTATAATAAGCACAGAATAGTTACGAGGTTGGCCTGTGGGACCAAGCCTGTAGGGAGAGAGTGTATAGTTTAATAGTTGAGCTATTATACATGATTAGGTTCAAAATTTTCAGGATTTTTTAAAACTTGATTGAGAGGAATATAGAAATGAAAGATTATCTAATAAACTGGTTTTGTAAACACTAGATATTTGAAGACAAGCATTCATGAAAAACCAACATGTTGCAATCTGCTCTAGCAGATAAATGAAATAATTTTATTATACCTGCTTATCATTAGTTTAGAAATTTTCTGTTTGGAATATACACATTTTTATATGTTGCATGGTATTACACCACCTGGGATAACAAGTTTATGGATTGTTTTTTTTTCTTCTAGTGATTTTAATAAATAAAATGGAGGCATTCAAAGGTACTATAAAATTTATGTAAAACAGATAAAAGTTAATCTTTTTTAATAACTTATAGTTAACTTAGCTGTTTTGCATGAATTTCGTTTGATTTTATCCTAATATTATGCATGGTATCTTTCTCTTCAGTTTTGTTTTGCCTCAAAGATATCATGTAATTCTTTGATTATGTTTGTTCAAAAATTTTGCTTATTTTTCTAAAAGACGTAACTGCAAATCCTAAGATAAATTTATTGAATTAGAGTTTTGTACTTAGCTACAATAAAGTAAAAATTTAGATTGATTGGGAATCCAACTGATGGTTCCATTAACATGAGAGATATTCTGAAAAGTAACAATGAAGGTCAAGCAAAGTTTAGTTGCACATCTTTTTTATGTTAACAGTAGTATATATTTACTATGTTGATTAGTTAACTTTTGTATTCTTTGACATGCATGTACAATGGGGCATGATCATATTGTACATGTTTCATGTGATATATAATGTTTTATTGGTTTGATATTATTGGGCAGATTTCTATACTTTTACTATTTTTAAATGGGTTTTTTAATAAGATACAAGAAATGTATTGAATAAGGTTGGTAAATGTATGGTGTTCATGTCCAAAGTTATGTTAACATATCCAGAAATAAGTGTTGATAATAAAAATTTGTTGACATACCATTATAATAGCTTCTGGTTTTTTTTTTGGTTTGGATTGCTTGGTAAAAATGATATTGAAAGTCTAGTCCACTTAATGATATTAACTTGCATCACTGATGGGTCTAAGTTCACAATAGACATTAATACAACATTTTCACTTTAATACTAGCTAAGTTAAACTTTTTATTATATAATTATATTTAATAATATAATTTTTATTATATTATTATTATTTATTTTACCTAATCTTACCTTAACTAACCCTATTTTACATTTTAGTTACTCTTATAATATTAAATAAAGAATAAAAATAAAAACAAGAAATGAAGTACTTACCTGAATCTTCTTTTTTTCTTGTTGTCGATTGCACAGGCCTGCAAAGTTAAACTTCAAAAAAGTTGTTTTGGTTTTAACAATGGATTTTCCATAATTCAGCTATGCAGGTTTTGAAAATAATATTCATTTTTTTTCCTATCATATAAAGATTTTTTTACAAATTGGAAAGGAAAAAAACTCTTACTTAGATCAAATTATTATTTCATTTACCACAATGAACATTTGTTATTATTATGTGTTTCTCATGGGTTCTAGAATGATCAATAAAACTCTGACATCATGATTGGTCTAGAGAAATCTATAGCCAGTGGTTGTCAACATTTTAAGCATAACTTATGTAAAAGTACATATGACGTTTTGTGAAAAATCTGTACACGATGGAGAAAAATGGATATCATTTTTGGCTTCAGCATACAGGAATTACTGTAGAACATTTAACAGTTTCAAGACAATAAAACCATTGCATGCTTGTGTTGTTGATGACACTTAACCTTACTTTTTTTTATACTAATTGTAGGAATGCACTAAATAATTTTTATTTAATTAAATAATGCACCAAAGAACATAGAATAACATGCAAAAGTAGACAATTTCCCCCTAACTATCACACTTTTTCTGGCTTTCTAACTCTGCAAAAAAAGAACTGGTACAAAATCACCCAAGCTATTTTTCCCATGGGAACGAAACTTGTACTAACAGTGAAATTGACAATTCTCCTTTCAGGAAACAACGTTATATAATACATCATTTGGTAGATGAAAACCTTGGCTTTCTATTGGTTATAGATAATATAGAATTAAACATAAGAGAGAACTATTAACAAATCCTGAAAGAGAGGATGTGACAGGTGGGTGTGGCAAGAGGGGTCTGATTTTCTGTTTGATAGCCCTGAAACCAAACAAAATTGAAGGCTATAAAAATTATGGTTTGTCTGAACAATGATAATTTTATAGTGAGTAACTTATGTTGAATTTCATGCTTATTGAAGGGGTGGTGGATAAAATAGAGAGAGGAGATGCCTAGAAAAAATGTGTCACATGTCAGACTAAGGGAAATTCAGAATTTTTTTTAAATATTGCCTTATGAAATTAAGAACTTAATACTTATTTACTATTAAAATATGGATATTAGCAAAGATTTTATGCTATACTAATTGATATAACATAAATATGAAGTAGATTAATAAAATTTTGAATGTAAGTCACTAAAACCTCATGACATGAGCAGTAAAGGATGACTGTCGTTATAGGGTTAATGCCCTTAAGCTGTCCAGTCACTAAACCTTTGCTGGAAGTTTTCTTTTACATGGATTATGTCACAAAGATTTTATGACCTCTTATCCTTTATCAATACTTGCTGCCTTGTTACTATGTTAGTTCTCTTCAGGTACTTGAACAAGGGAATCTTCTAGTCGCAGCAATATTCTGTAAGGTTTATTTACTTCAGGCAAAGTCTGCTCTGAAGTTAACCAGGTGATCATTCTTCTGCCAATAAACCTCCAAAGGTGATCATGGTGGATGACCTTTGTTTTGGACCACTTGACTTTCTGGATTCTATTTGATTGTTCTCTAAGCTGGTTGTCTTCATTATCTTGTGTTTCCATCCTTTTTATCACTTGAAGTACAATCTCTAGTTGTGTAAGTGAAGTGAAAATCACAAGGATTTCCTGGTTGTAGACTGCAGAACTGTTTGAATCTAGTCTAACATCAAGCCTGTGTTTTGCACAAAGTTTTGTCCCAATATGCGCTTCATTTATGTTGATTACCCACACATCAGTCATGTTGTATAGAGAAGCTTCCTACCATGATGATGGCTTCTAACTTTCCTCATCTCTGCAGCAGTTTCCCAGTTTTCATTTCCAGTTTAAATCAAATAATGATAGCTGTTGAACCAGTTTCAGTACTTAGTTTGAATTACTTCTAAAAATATAACATTTTACAGCTTGATTAAATTTTATGTTAACTTAAAACATGGTTAGTTTACATCATGATAATTGTTTCTCTTTTGACTTTTCCTCTTACATGCAGCATCAGTAAGCATTGGTTTGTAATACTTGTATGTGAGCATGAGCTACATAGTTGAAGACTTACAAAAATAAATTGTCTTATTCATATTCTTACACTTAATTTCTTTTGTTAACTGTGATTTCTGGAAAGAAGAAAATGCTCTCTCAGAATATAATTCTTATTTATATAACCTGCCATAGAAAATGGGGATGTTTTTCCTTTAGGTAGGTATGATTGTTTCGTACATTTCTTATTATAATTCTTTGTTTGCATAACAGTCCAACAATAAGATTTCTTTTTTTCTTTTTTGAAATACAGAGTTTGATTTTAATCATCTCTACTTATCTTTTGTATATTTTCTTAGTTCCTGGTCCACCTACTTCTTTGAAGTGGTCCATTGTTGATGTTCACACTATTCGAGTATCATGGAAAAAACCAAAACATCCAAATGGGATCATTCAGAAATACCAAGTACTTTACAATACCCATAGGGAAAACACAAATATGTTAAATGCCTGGCACATTAAGGAAGAAAGTGGTAAGATTGATTTTTATTTTTCCAGTTTAACATTTTAAGCATATGTATGCGTGTGTGTGTGTATATATATGTATATTAAAGGTGTGGCAGTACAGCGATATTATACGGGTATCATATCATGAAGCCATGATACTATTGTATCAATACATTGTCTGATATGATAAGATTTTGGATCTTCATGAAATTTGGCAAACTTTCAGTAAACATTGTCTTTTGTACAGAAAAAAATCAGAATTCTAATAAAGTATTTTTGCTAAAAATTAATGATTCA
>NW_013667540.1:188506-201767 GCF_000517525.1 Limulus polyphemus
CCCAAGTAATGTCTGTATGTGTGTGTGTTTATATATATATATATATATATATATATATAATATGTATATCTTCACAAAATTTTTGGCACACTGTCAGTAAACATTATATGTCTTTCATATACAAAAAGTCATATTTTTTAATGAAGTATTTTTAATAAACCAAAAATAGATTTGTCTGTGAATATATTGAGTATTTGTTTTGAATAGTCCTTATGCAAAGTGATTTTCATGTTAAGATTAAAAATATTTTTCTTCAACTCAAAAATCTCAAATTTCATTTGCGTAATCTGTAAAACCTCCTAAATACATTTCAGATTATTGTTTTCAGTAAAACTATCTTATCTGTTTTTTCTCTACCCTAATTCTATACAAGGTTGGTCAATTTGACTGACCTCACAACCACCAAAAAAAATTGAAATAAATCTAAATTACCATTTTTTCTTCAAATTTTAAAATGAAATGACATTTGTTTATTCTAAGTATCTTTAAACTCCTAACAGTATACATCTATGTATACTTTTATATTGCCCTTTGAACCATGTCTAACTACTATTCTTGCCATTATAAGTGTAAATAACTTTGGGAACATGGAGTTCATGTAATGCTATTGAATTACATTACCAATGAGCTACTCGTATGCATGCTTTGTGAATCATTTTTTATTATGTTATCATTGTTACTTATTTTACATAATCTAACTGTAACTAACCTAAAGAGGTCCCTATTTTTACATTTTAGTTACTTTTATTATAATAAATAAAGAATACATATGCTGTTGACTATAGGATTAAATGTAAGAGAGAGTATTAACAAATCCTATAAGAGAGGATGTGGCATGAGGGATCTGATTTTCTATTTGATAGCTCTGTAACCAAACAAATTTGAAGGCTATAAAAGTTATGGTTTGTCTGAGCAGTGATGATTTTATAGTGAGTAATTTACATTACATTTTGCTTATTGTAGGGGTGGTAAATAAAATGGAGAAGAGGGGATGCCTATAGAAAATATGTCACATTCCTCACAAGTTCAGGGTTTTTATTTAATATTGCCTTATAAAATTACGAACGTAAAACTTCTATACTATTAAAATATGGATTATTAGCTATGATTTTATGCTATGCTAATTGGTATAAGATAAACAAAAAGTAGTTTTAAAAAAATTTAGAATGTAAGCCATTAAAACCTCGTGACATACGCAGTAAATGATGCCCGGGCAGAGAGGATTAAAGTTGAAAATTTTTTATTTTGTTTTTTTGCCTTAGGTTCGATACCATAAATTGAGTTGCAGTAACATTTTGTATACTAAACATTATTTTAAAAGCTCTCTAGTTATACAGATATTCACAATGTTTAAATTACATTCAATTTTTAAAGTTTTGTATGATGTTAGCAGGTAATATGCTACATTAATGCTGTTTAATTGTTGAGCCAAACTATATTAATGCTGAAGGTTTTTGGAACAAGGTGATAAAATGTCAATGTTTTTCTGCACCTAAGTACAAATTTACAGAATTTGTCTATCTATCCTATATATCTTCAAAGTTATAATCAGAGAAGGCAATGGTCTTAATTTAGACTTGGTAATCATTGATAAATTGATTAGTTAGGTGAGTCCTCATTGGAAGTTTAAATTTATAATACTAGATGTAACTCAGTATTTTTAAATGTTTATGTATCAGTTATTTTGTGTCAAAGAAACTACTCTAAAGGTTGCAGTTGAGCTCCACTGTACTAAGGTATCCAAGTTTTGCCTGAAAAAAGTATTTCATATGCTACATATATGTGTGTATAAATAAGTGATAAATTGAATGTTGCAACATAAAACACAGAACAGTAGAGAAAGTATTGGGACTAGAAAGCATTGTTAAATTATTGATAGCTATAATATTTGAAGTTTTCCGTTTTTTATTTTCTGATGCAATGGACTAATTAAACATAAACTTCAATATAAAAGTTCACTTCAAAACATTTCATTAGGTTTATAGCTCCAGGCATGATCTAATGGTTAGCATATTGATCAAGGTGGGATACTATCAATCGTCCTCTGTGCTTTTAGCTGTGGACACATTATATAAATGGTGGTAACTCCTCTTATTTGGTTCTAAGAGAAACTTCTAACAGAAGTTCCAATGACATGGTACACGTGCACTCATGTTACCATATCCAATAACATAAAACTGACCTTTGGTCTGTACAAAGTGACCTGTCTTGACTGTGTTTTAGTAGACTAGTATTTTCTAAATTACAGTTATGTTTCAGTTATTATACATTATATATGTATATAGATTATTGCTATTTTGAAATGAGTTCTTAAACTTATTTTTCTTAAAACAGAGCAGTAAATAAAGAAGTAAAGGAAGCAATTATCTCTTCTAGTTACAACCTTTGTACTCGGTTGCTGCTTGATGTAGGTTGTTAATCCTTTAAAAATTTTGCATGTGGAGGGTATGGAACAAAATAATTTTCTTTGGTTTTATATATATATATATATATATATACACAGTTGAATAACCAAAAAATCATATATTACTATATCGATACCATAGAATTCCACTATAATTTATCAAGCTTGGTAACTAACCTGTATTTTAGTCTAAAAAAATATGAAATTTCAAGCAGACTAAAGACACACCCAACCTCCTTGAAATATTGGTTCAAAAGAAAGAAATGATGTCCAAGCCTGTAAAAAATGGCTGAGAAAGCCACTAAGTTGATATTCTGAGCTTCTGATTGGTTATTCATGTCATATATAGAAATAAGTGTACATAAGAGAGCGTTTCCAAAAATGGCATAAGGTGGGTGGGGGTGCCACTTTGTTTGATTTATTACATGAGCAATATCTTAGCAGATAGAAAAGCTAAGATGTTTTTATTTATATTATAGCTTGTTAATATTGGTAATTTGAGTTTCTAATTCGTTCAAAACTAGAAACTTAGTATTTTGACACACAAACATCTAATTTGAATTAGTGCTGTATTCAACATACCACATAACACACAAAAATCGATGTTTGTCTGTGTTTTTTAAAATTGACTTTTAAAGTAAGAAATTGAGTAATGTATAATACTAAAATTTGAATTATACTCTACAGTTTGATACCAAACTTTATTGACATAAATTCATGAAATACTAGTTCAATAACATTTTGAATGCACGTCAACAAACAAGATGACATGGCTTTTCACTCGTGACCCGTCTCCTTATTAAGTGCTGCTCAGGTTAAAAATTTAAATTCATATAGTTCACAATGTATATCTATCAATCTGTTAACTCTCTCTCCACGAGCATCTTTTTCTGTGTTTGTCATGAGGTTTTTAATGAGTTATATTTAAAATTTAATTAAACTATCTTTTCATGGTATACCAATAAGTATATAAGTTGAAATTTCTTAATTTTGTAGGAAATATTTAAAAAAATCATGAATTTCCTCTAGTGTGAGAATTGTGACATTTTTCCTCTAAGCATTCCCTCTTCTCTAATTTATTTACCACATCTCTAAGAAGTATGAAATTTAACATAAATTGCTCGTTATCATGTCATCATCACTCAGGCAAAGATTAATTTTCATAGCCATCAAACAGAAAAGCAGAACCCCCCCTTGCCACACCCACCTGTCACATCCTTTCTTTCAGAAATTGCCAATAGTTCTCTCTGATGTTCAATACTATATTACTTATAACCAATAGAAAGCCAAGGCTTTCATCTATCAACTGATGTATTATCTTATGTTGTTTTCTGTACAGAGAATTGTCAATTTCACTTTCAGTGCAAGCTCTATTCCCACAGGAAACACATCAACTAGCTCAGATGAATTTGTAATGGATCTTGTTGCATGGTTTGATAGTTATGGGATATTATCTGCTTTTTGCATGTTATTATTCTGTGTTCTTTGGTTCATTATTTAATTAACTAAACGACTATTTATTGCAGTAATACCATTATTATAAAAAAAAATTAGGGTTAAGTGTTATTGACAGTCAAAAGCAAAAAAAAAAAAGAAGGCCCATGTACTTTATTTCTTGTTTTTCATGTGTATTCTTTATTTATTATTATAAAGGTAACTAAAATATAAAAATAGGAAACTTTTTTATGTGAATTAAGGTTAGATTAGGTAAAATAAGTAATAATAAAATAATAAACATTTTTTTCAAGGTACGATTGCGAGTAGCTCATGCGTAATGTAATTAGTTTTCCAAATGATTTACAACTTATAATGGTGTGAATAGTAGTTAGACAAGGTCCAAAGTGCAATAAAACAATAAAATTTAAGTATGAATAGACGTATACTGTTATGAGTTTAAAGCTATTTAGGACAAATAAATATAGTTTCATGTTACAATTTGAAGTCATTCTAGAAAGAGAAAAGGGGTAATTTAGATTTATTTTTATGTTTTTTTTATAGTTACGAGGTTGGTCAAGTTTGACCAATGTTGTATTGAGTTAGGGTAGAGAAAATAACAGGTAAAATATAAAGTTTTACTGCAAAAAAACATAGGAAATTATTTAGGAGGTTTCAGAGATTATGCAAATGAAATTTGAGATTTTGAGACAAAGAAAGTATTTTTAATCTTAACGTGGAAATCATTTTACATTTGGAATAGTAAAGCTAAAGACTCTATATATTCACAGACAAATCTTTAGTAAAAATACTTCATTAAAAGATCTGTAAGAAAGACTTGTAATGTTTACTAGAAATCTGTGAAGATTCACATATTGTATTAAAAGTTATAGTATGGAAATTATAATGAGTACAAAGTGGTTACGAAGTCAGTTTAATCAACTGACCTCATTGCGAGGGAGTTAAGAAGCAATACAAGGTGAAATATCACTTATAAACTCCTTTTTTTTTTATTGCATAAGCTGTGATAGTGATGTAAAGTAACAAGTGATGCTGTATATTTGTTGAATTGCTTTTATTTTCAATCTCTCAGTTTATACCAGACAAAGTACAGCAATAAAGTTGAGGTTGGTTAAAATATTTGCAGTCAGTACATAAATTAATGTTGGGTAATTGATAATACACTGACAAAAGCAGTGTGTCATTAGAGATTTTATCTGTTTTAAGAATATGTTTTATTTAATTTCCAAAAAATCTTCTAAATTCATGTGGGATACTATTGGGATGGTGACCAAAAATATTACTAACAGTCAGTGTTCTAAACTGACATTGATTTGATACGTTGTAATCATTATAAGTTTTATTTTATGGTACTTCATATTCTTTGTTAAATTAGCATATTAAATTAGTCATATTAGATACTTGGTTAACATTTATTTTGACTTATACCTGTAGTTTGCTTTGTTCAGAAATTAATAACAATGACAGTTCAGTGGAAGCGTGTGTGAATATAGATTTAAAAAAAATCATACTAATAAATAGTTAAATTTTTATAGGAAATAGAAGACATTCTATAATTGGAGGACTTGCAAGTAACCAGAAGTACTTCTTGTTATTACGAGCAGAGACTTCA
Source organism: Limulus polyphemus (assembly GCF_000517525.1). Lineage (NCBI taxonomy): Eukaryota > Metazoa > Arthropoda > Merostomata > Xiphosura > Limulidae > Limulus > Limulus polyphemus. The sequence continues at coordinate 193,978 of NW_013667540.1, forward strand.
GCAGGTGTAGGAATTTCAAGTCCTATTGTTGCTTTTAGGATAAGATCTGCACTGGATAATATAACTGATCTTTTTCAGAATGGTACGTTTGTTGCAAACTAATAAAGACAGTAATATATATTATAAGTCTTGTGGTCCATGGCCATAGATATGCTTTTTGAAAGGTGAGTATCATACTGAACTTTCACAGGATGCAAGTAATTGGTAACTTGTGTTGAAGATGGTACATAATATTCCTAATTATTTTGTATGGAGTGGCCTAAACTTTGTACCAAAAAATACACTAAGTATTTTGCAAACTGGACTTCATATGCTAGTGAATGTTAAAATCATTTCAGTTAATTCATTCACTTTTTTAACAGCTTAGAGATGGTCATTTGACTAAGAAATGCCCCAGAAATGTCACTCAATTGTCTTTTTAGGAAAATAAAACTTCTGTACTTGAAATAAACAGCAAGAGCAGAACTACTAGAGTAACTTAGTCAATAATAGCTTTTAGGATAAATTTTGTCCTCTACAAACGTAAAAAGAAACTTTCTAAGGTATATTGTGGATTAAAGTCACAGTTTTACAAAATTATGGAACTTATTCTGTTACTAAAAAAAAAAAAAGTATTTAAATTAGAGACATCATTTATGTTCTCTACATTTTCATTCTAAGTGTTCTGCAGTATACACAGTTTTTCACATTCTAGTAGCTTCATGCTTGCATGAGAACAAACTTTTATGTAAGCTGATGTTTGTATTACAAGAGTCAACCAGTTTACATATTTTATACTCTAATTGATTATACTGACAAAGCAATTTATAAAAAAGTAAATAATTTTCTCATTTTTCATATTATGTGCTAAATTATTTTAATAATTTTTGTTCTGGCTAATGATCATTAATAACAATAAATATACTTTACATATTCAATGTTACATATTTAGTACAAATGCATTCTCAAGCCTAAATTATTGATGAACCTGGTACAGAATTACAACAGACTGCCTGAATACTATACGTAAAATTTTGAAAAATACCAATGTGTAAATATATAGTAGATATATGTGCAAAAGTAGAGACAAATGATACCTTCTGGTTGAATAAAGTTACTAGTCAGATGCCGAATGCTAGCATCAGTGAGGCCAAGAATCAACAGTCAGAACACCAAAGCACTGATATTTTTCAGCCTGCTGAAAAAGGTAGAGTGTCACTACAGTAGTCTGGCTTCTTCTGGGGGAACTGGTGCAGGTCGTCTGGACACTGGAGAGAACTGGTACAGGTTTTCTACCTCAGGAAGTGTTGGGGAGAGTTGGTTTTTAACTCAAAAACATAGGGTTTTATGTGTTTTTCTGGCTATTCTTACGCTACCTAAAACAAATTCAGTCGACTAGTAGGTCCTTCATCTAATTGGTTCAGTTATACTGATTCATTGGAGACTCTTTGAACCAAAACTAGACACTAAGTGGCTATTGTCAGAAGCCATTAATCAGTTACCAATTTGCATGTATCTCTCCTTTTTTGTTGACCATTCCATTGCCACAGTTAGTATAGTCAAAATAAACTTTCTGGACCTTTTCTCTCTGCTACGATTGCAGTTTTTATGTAAACAATTGATGTCACAATTTGTCACTGTGTCTTATTTGGCTTGTCACATGACAATTTCTTATTTGGGGCAACCATCATTATGAAGCTTCTATTATCTGCTTGTTAATGTGCATATCCTTGCTGCAATTTACATGTATGTATGGTATACATAGGAAATTCCATTTTCTGTACTAGAAGCTTTTGTAATGTCAATAATTTCGATAAAATGTTTCAAATGCTATCATTTATTGACTTTGTGTTTCCTTGCTGTAATTCTACATGCTGCTGGAATTCTTTAATGCCTCTCTGTTGCTTAGATTTATTGCTGTCAGGTTAGTTTTAAGCCTGTATATAAAAATATGAAGAAATTATAAAGGTAAGTTAAAGAGCTAGGTATTGCAGGAAAAGTAAAAATCCTTTAGTAACCAATTAATATGTATATGAACAGTATGCTTCATATCTATAATTTTTGAAACTTAAATAAAATAGTTTGTGTTATTCGTTAAAAAAAGCTTGCAGTACATGTAAGTAAAATGAGATTATTTGTTGTATTGTGATCATGTATTGTGCATGAGAAATATTACAAATTGTTAATGTTTATTTTTACACTATGAATTTAAATCTTTAAATTATAGTTCAGCATGTTATATCTCACAAACAGTATGGCATAGGATGGTGAAATTGCATAGGAGTGTTAAGGGTATTTTCAGGAACGTCGAGAGCCAGCACGGCCCGGGGGGCAAACATTCTCGCCGGGCTCCCTTTCTTTCTCTGTTTTTTTAAATTTTCAAGAATTTATTAAAAAGAAGATCCTAAATTAGGACAGCAACGAGCTCAAAAACCAGACAGAATGATAGCAGCAGCCATTTTTACCTCACAGTATAAGCTTAAAACGTTAATAAAGTAACAACAAATATCAGCCCCCCCCCACCCCCCAACAACAAACTTTGAATCTGCAAGGCTTCCCATGGTACACGCATTATGTAAGGTATCCATGATCAGAAATCTGCATGTGTTGAGTCTAGTGAATGAAGTGGCCATTCACAAGGAAAGTGGCATGAAATGATTTTGTTCTTAAAGTACTCTTGCAAAATGTGTTTCACCTTGTTACCAAAATACAGATGGGACACCATCCTGCATGAACAGGAATCATGTTAGTTGTGAGCTTTGCATGATACTATGCTTTGCTGACTGTTAAGGTTTGCAGTCCATGTGCTGATGGTTCTTTGAAGAAGTATACAGTCCAATAACAAAGTTAGTTGTGAACCACTCCACACTGTCACCTTATTATCATGAAGGTTTGTAGGAAATGTTACATGTGGATTTGTTTTCACCAGATAATGCAGTTGTGTGTGTTAACATATCCAGAAAAGATGAAGTGTGCATCATCAGTCTATAATATATTGACAGGGCATTGGCCATCAAATTCTAGTCTTGACAAGAACTGAAATAGTGTTTTTTTTATGAATATGCATACGGCATCACTAGAACAAAGCCATTTGCAGATATTATGCACTCTATGATATTACCTGGGAGCTGCCTCAGTGTTTCATTTTTTGTTGTAATAACATTTCACAAATTCACCTCTGCACAGTTGTCAGGTTCACGTTAGTTGAATAAGCTACGCTGCAGTTAACAGTCTCATTTATAGCATGGAAAATGTGCAAAATAGAACCACAGTGGTTCTCTTGGTGGCAACTTAAGATAACTGTGACATTTACATCTACACGAAACTCCTAACACTCCTGGACAATTTCACCTGCCTATGACATATTGTTTCTGAGATATTATGCACTGAACTGCTACACTTTCTTTAATAAATGGAAACAAAGAACAAAGTAATTTATTTATAAACTAAAAAAACTGCTTTTCTATATTGCAAAAAGTAATTGAAAATAAGAATTGATTTCTTAAATCCAATATTTGTGTCAAAGCAAGTACAATATTATTTATTTGCATAAAGTACTGTAAAATTTAACAAGTTTTATGTATTGATGTTGTATATATCTTTATAAAACAAATTGTATCTATGCAGTTATCTATAGAGTATCCACAATAACATATATTTATGTAGAAACTTTAAGTTGTAAATTAATTGCTGAATTTTTAGCTTGTAAAATTCTTGAAAATGTATTTTAACTATTCCAAACATGATAAATTGATAAGGATTAATTATTCTATTAAAGGTGTGAAGTCTCAAGATCCATTTTTAGGAGTTGTCATTGGACTGTCTGTTGGAATTAGCTGTATAATAATTTGCGTTATTATAATAATGTGCCGTAATAGGTAAACTGTCCATTTTTATTCTGTCATCCATATTGCTTTCATTGTAATAAATTGTCAAAATTGTTTATTCTTTTTTTAACTTCTAAATGAAGAGATAAAATATGTGATAAAATTAAGGCATGATGTTGATATTTTTTTCTTTACTGACCATTCAAAATACTTCCTTTTTAGACTTGATTGAGAAATTCATTATTTTGGTTATTTATTATGTTTGTATACAGAGATCAGTACTTCTCTGAAGAAATTTAATTTATAAGGGTGATGCTGAACCTGAGGTTAAAGTTTTTAACTTTTATCTCAGTTTAACTCTTCTTGGTTTTTGTACAGTAATTATCTGTAAACTACATTAGTTTATCATAAATGTTTAAATGAAATGGCATTTTTAATGCTTTTAGCTAAGCTTAACTTTCTATATGGGCTCAGTCATTTTTACTGAACTTGCAACCACCAGGTAACCATAAAGTATCTCTACCATAAATTATAATGTTGTAAGTATATCTTTGAAATTTGGCAAGCATTTAGTAAACATTACAAGTCTTTTTGTACACAAAAAAATCTCATTTTTTAAATAAATTACTTTTACCAAAGATTTGTCTGTGAATATAAAAATTATAAAAGAAAATTACAATTATTTATCCTAAAAATCTTAAGGCTCCTAATAGTTTACATCTGATTTTATTTGAACAGTATCTGGCTGAAAAATTACACAATACAAGCTGTAAATCACATGGTGAATGAGCAGGTTAAGCTACAGCAGTGAATGACATAATGTACAAGCTACTCATGGACAAAGTTTTTATGGTTATCATTTTTTCATTATCTTACGTTATCTAACCTAACAAGTTGTTGACCCTCTGACCAAATGTAATCCTAGTTCCTTGTAATAATATTATTAGCTATTAAAATACTTTTTACTTATTTGAAATATGCACTTAATAACACAAAATAATAACATGAACAAAGCAAACAATGTCTTATAACTAGTATAATTAACTAGCTTTCTAACTAAGGCATAAGTGTCTCAAAATAATTCCCTTCGCTGTTCAATCTGAACTTTGTGATAGCAACTTTGAATTTGTAGGCAAAATAACTAACAATTTCTATTGAGAACAAGGTAGTATTATACATCATTTGGTAAATTAAAACTTTGTTTTTCTGTTAGTTATAAATTATGTGTAATAGTAAATATTAGATAGAATTATTGGTAATTTGTGAAAGAGAGGATATGATAGGAGAGAGTAGCAGGTGGATTTGACTTTCTGGTTTATATCTCTGAACAAAGAAGACTGAAGGCAATAAAAATTAGACTATGCCTTAGTAATATCTATATTATAATGATAAATTTATATAAAACTCAGGACATCATAGAGGGGTGATGAAAACGTAGAAATGTGCAAGTTGGAGAGATTAAGTGTCATGTTGCACAGACAAGAAGAGGTAGAGAACTTATTTAAATATTTACTTTTAAAAATAAGAAACTAATAAAACTCGTATGAAAATTTGATTTATTAACAACATTTTAATGCCGAGTTTATTCATGTGTATTGATAATACAGTAATTTAATTTAATGTTGAATGTAACTGTGAAAAATCATAACATGTACAATTCTACCTATTTGTATTGAGAAAGTTAATTGTAGTTAGATTTACCTAAACACAAATAATTAAAGAAAACGGGTGTAACATTGACTGAAGCACCCATTTTTGTAGAAGATAAGTAACCTATTTGAAAGTGATGTTATAAACCATCTGTTATTGTTGTTCTTTCATTTGTTATTGTAATGTTACACAATAATGTTTTTTAATTTTTTAAAATAATACATAATATACATACAGTGTGGTGATAAATGTAAATTGTCAGCAAAATGATACTACAAAACAGTTTGCACTGAAACACAAATATGGCTTTTAAACAAAAGTCCACACAAAATAAACCATCATTGTGTTCGCATGTAGCAAATATTCAAAAATACTTACAGCACAACTTGAGTGAGTGCATCTTTAGTAATTTTTTGTTTGTGTACTTGTTTGACAGGCACTATTTTCTTAGCTCCAAATGTTCATCAGGATAAATTATATCTGGAAATAACCACAAAAACTTTTTCTGTGTCCATTAAGTACTTTTGGATCCTGTATCTAATTTGTATGGTTCACATGTGTTATGATGTTATTACTTGTTTGTATAAGATTCCCTTATCTAACATTGAATTTGCTTTTATAAGTTTTAAAGCATGCAAAATAAGCATGGAAAGTCAAGATCTGTAGCTTATTTCCTGTACATGTGTTGGATTTTCTAGATGCAGTAATCTGTGAATAATTGAAGTCTTTTTAGTGACATCTTACTAGTAAACACTAAATGCATTCATGTAGATAGGCATCTTATATTATCGAGTAATTGAATATTTTTTCTTTTAAATGAAATAATCTGTAGTAAATTAATTAAAAAAAGTATTATTTTGTATGTTTCAGACAGCAATCCGATAGTCATGATAATGCTTATCTATATGTCTAAATGTCTACATTTGTAGTTTTTCCTCTATTGCTTTGTTACATTTTTGTTAATGTAAATTGAGCATTTATTAAATATTTATGTAATTATGTGTTAAAAATGTTAATAACATTTTGCAGGTGTTTAATTGTCTCTGTTAGAATCATTCATTGAACATTTGATTCCTTTAGAACATTTATATTTTTCTACCTTAATTTAAAATCCTTTGTGTGGAAATGCATCAGCTGGCTACCATGCCTTTAAAAAAAAAATAGTGACATACAGTGAAAAAAGAGGAGTTTGATTTTACCTTGATCTGACAAGAACCAATGAAATGAACTTTTATTTTTTATTAAAATTATCTACAGTTTTTATAGAAAGTCTGAGGGCTAAGTGAAGAAAAATTCTGTTTCAGGTCTCCTGCTTATTGTGGAACAATTTCATCCAATGTTGATTATGTTTAACCTGATGATCATTATTACACACTATTGGCCAATGTCACAATTTCTATTGTAACAAGCTTTTACAAATTGCAAAGAGTCAATGTTAGACCACACACATCTTTCTACAAACCCTTCACTGTAAGTGATGTCAGCTTCTAAGCCCATTTTTAAGCAGACCAATAGCACTAAGGGACAATTGGAATTGTCTGGTGGGACTTAATAGTATACAAGTTTAAGTTCTTAATTCTACAAGGCAATATTTAAAAAAATCCTGAATTTCCACTAGTGTGATACATTTTCTCTTAGCATGTCATCATCCCTATTTCATCCACCACCCCTCAAAAAAGTAAGAAATTAAATGTAAATTACTCTATAAAATTAGTATTGCTATGACAAACCATTATATTTATAAACTCAATTTTGTTTGGTTACAGAGCTATCGAATATAAAATCAGACCCTTCCTGCCACACCCACCTGTCACATCCTCTGTTTCACAATTCATTGACATATCTCTCTTACGTTTCACTATACATTACTTATAACCAACAGAAAGTCAAGGTTTTCATCTATCAAATGACATATTATATAACATTGTGTTCTGAAGAATATCATAAATTTCACTCACAGTACAAGATTCATTCCCATGGGAAAGTTAAAGACTAGCTTGGATGAATTTGTAACGGCTCTTGTTGTATAGTTAGAAAACCAGGAAAATTTTGAGAGATAAAGGAATTTGTCTACTTTTTGCATTCCATTAGTCTATATTCTTTGGTGCATTATTTAATTAAATAAAAATTATTAAGTGCATTACTATAATTACTATAAAAAATTAAGGCTTATCTGTCCTCGGCAATTGAGAGCAAGAAAAAAGATGATTGGGTAAGTACCTTATTTCTTGTTTTACATATTTATTCTTTACTTATCATTATAAAAATAATTAAAATCTAAAAATACAGATCTTTTTAAGTTATTTAAGACTAGATTAGGTAAAATATGTAATA
>NW_013667540.1:202212-226124 GCF_000517525.1 Limulus polyphemus
TTAATATTTACATAGCTTTGTAATAAATAATTCTCTGTTGATATTTTTAAAGTTTTCTCCCCATGTATAAACTCTTTGAACTGGTTTTAACCATTGAATCAGAATTAGCTCTATGTTACCGGCTTTTGTTGTAAAGCTCTTTACAAATTATTAATATTTAAAGCAAACAGTTTCATTATTATAAATGCAAAATTAATCTGCTGTACCGTACATCAGAATTGAGAGCAAGAAAAAAGATGATTGGGTAAGTACCTTATTTCTTGTTTTACATATTTATTCTTTACTTATCATTATAAAAATAATTAAAATCTAAAAATACAGATCTTTTTAAGTTATTTAAGACTAGATTAGGTAAAATATGTAATAATAATAATGTAATTGAAATGGTTTATGAGGTACGCATGCTAGAAGCTTGTGGGTAATGTAATTCAATAGTGTAGTGTGAGCTGCACATTCATCGAGTGATTTATAACTTGTAATGGTGCGGATAGTAGTTAGACATGGTTCAAAAAGCAATAAAAAGGGCAATAAAACAATAAAATTTATTTATAAATAGATGTATACTGTTACGAAATGAGGATAAACAAATGTAGTTTCATGTTACAATTTGAAGTCATTTTAGAAAAAAAAATCATTTGAAATGAATTTAGGAGGTTTTAGGGATTACCCAAAGTAAATTTGAGAATTTTGAGATGAGGAAAAGTACTTTTAATTTTAACATGAAAATTATTTTGCACATGGACTATTCAAAACAAATACTCAATCTATTCGTGGACAAATTTTTTATTTTATTTTATTAAAAATACTTCACTAAAAAATAATATTTTTTGTATGTGAAAGACTTGTAATATCAACTGAAAGACTGCCAAATTTCATGAGATATATGCACTATATTGAGAGTTAGAAGTATTAAATCTATATAAAGACTTTACACAAATAGAAAAAGGTTACGTGGTCGGTCAGATTGACTGAGCCTGTATTGAGAGTTAACAGATACATAGATGAGAATTGCTGTAATTTCAGTTTCTTTGACAATTTTATTCATGAAAATAGCCATTTATTTTGAGGAGTATCTTAAAAATTGTGAACTTTTGTCTGATGAGTCTTTGTCAACTTCAAATCCCTGTTTATTACCTTTTATGAGTACTAGGAAACATGTTCAGGTTCATTATAATGACTTTTTTTTTTAATCAGAGGATTCAGTTTTTTCTGATTAAAGTGTTTGTGGATCTATGCATTGCTCTAGATTGACTTAGGATGTTGTTTTGAATGCTTTGCAATATAAGTTTTTGTACTTCTGTAGAAAAATATTGAGGTCTCTTTTCTCCAATGTTTTCTGTCCATTTGCTCTATATTGTTTGTCTAACTACATGAATATCCCTCCTTAGAAAGGGCTGTGATATATTTCTCTAGGTATAAATTTACCCTTGGTGACATTGTTCTGTAAAAGGTGAAGGAATTCATCAAGAACCATATTAGTGCTAAACATATCAACTTTGGTTCCATGGTTTGTTTCTGCAGCGACACATTAGTGCATGCAAATCATTCTAATAAAGTATGGTTTATCCTCTGTAGAGGGCCAGGATAGGAAAAGAAAAATAACATTTATTTGAAATTCAAGGTTTAAAAAAGTTGAAAACACAAGTTTGCAAACAGTGCTAATGATGTCAACCACAAAATTAGTTTGGTTAATCTAATAGTGCATTGTTGTAACCTTTTAGTTTTTTTATCCAGCAGTTAGATTCAATTTTATAATTGTAAGTATAATGAAGTTTAATATAACTGAAAATATTTTCTTAGGGTTTGTCCAACCCATCCAGTAGTCCCTCCAATGGGAATCCATTATTCTGCATGTTGTAGTGGTCAGCAGGATCCCTGTCACAATGGACAACATATAGGAGGAGCAAAGCCAGCAGACTCTGATTGTGAGGAAATGGATTCGTTAACACCAATAATGATTGATACGTCCAGTTCATCAACTGAAAAACATCTTGATTCAAAGGTATATATATATATATATTTTAACAGAAACATTTTGGGTTTTTTTGTTTGGGTTTTTGCTTTAAACCTAATTTTAATATTTACATAGCTTTGTAATAAATAATTCTCTGTTGATATTTTTAAAGTTTTCTCCCCATGTATAAACTCTTTGAACTGGTTTTAACCATTGAATCAGAATTAGCTCTATGTTACCGGCTTTTGTTGTAAAGCTCTTTACAAATTATTAATATTTAAAGCAAACAGTTTCATTATTATAAATGCAAAATTAATTAACAAAAGAATCATAATTTAAAATTTTTTTCTTGGTCAACAGTTAACATGAAATATCACCTGTTGTATTATTACCTTGGCACTGATGTAAATTTATTTTTATTGCTCAGGCTATAAATTAAAGCTTATAACAAAGAACTACTTAGTATTCTAAAAGGAGATTCCATTACTGAATAGTTCAGAAGAATTTAACATAGTCATAAATTCATATTTACTTTTTTACTGACAAGAAATTAAACATCATTACACTTATTTCTGTGCTGAGTGGAGTCCATATTAAGGTCTTGTGTCAGTTTTTGTTTCTTGTCTCATTTTGTTTGCCTGTTAAATATTGAAACCCTCAATTTTTGTGTTTGTGATCTTTGTGTACCTAGAATTCAACTCAGTTTTGCAGTTTTATGATAGGATTCTATATTTACTTTTCCAGAATTTAAAATAGCAATTTTGCTTTGTTTTGTGAAAAACATATTTCTAGTTAGATAACAAGAAGAACAAGTAAATATGAAAATTAAGTGGTAGAGCTGCTTAAACTCTCTATGTTGAATAGAAGCCTGAATACACCTTCACATTTGTTAATCAAAATACATTAAGATTCTGGACTTGAAAGTTTTAATTTTATTATTAAGAAAATTTATATGTATTTAACATAATTTTAACAAAATTTTCATTTATAGATTATTTTTTAAAAACATTTAAAAATGAAATTTACGGATAAAAAAAAAAAACTTCAGTCCTTAAAATTTCAAATCATTTTGTCAAATATCAATCATTCATTCAGTTGCTGTTTTGTATAAGTAAATATTTATTTTTATCCAGCCAAATCCATGAGGCATTGTTGAACAGCTGAGTCTAGCCTCATCACCAGAAGCATGCACTAAAACACTATTATCATAATGAAGAAATAACTTCTAAGATATCTGATCAATAAATAAAATTAAAAAATTGCATAACTTGTCCCCTCCCCCCAATCAAAATTCTTAATTATCTTTCCTTAAAACTTAAGCAATTGAAATCTAATACGAACTTTTAGTACAGTTTGTCATTTTAATCAGTTTGTTTGATTAGATGTGTTTTCTTTGAAATTTGGCTTCTTTTTTTTTTTTTTTGGTATACAGCTAAGAATCAAGCATTTTAAATATTCTTAACACCTTATCTCAGATGTCCTCAAATTGTAACCTATCAGGAGGTAGGTTGTGGAGGAATTTTAGGGGATTATTAAATGCTAAGCTGGATAACTTTAAAATAATGTATATGTGTATAACTGTGTTATCCTGACAACAAACATGCTCAATTTACCTTTTATTGTTCAAATCCATGAAATGGTGTTCCACCTAATAATCATGTTCAATCAGTTTCTCTAGAACATCAACCAACCTATAGCCATCCTTAGTTCAACTCCTCTTCACAAGCTAGCCAATTGCCTCAAAGTTGACATGATAATTGTTTGACCAGTTTAGGCTTCTGATATGCTCATTTTACAGTATTTTCACGAAGTAATGTATTGCTCTAGGTGTAGGAAATAAAATCTATCAGCATCACTAAATTAGATTTTTTAAAACCACAAGCCTTCATTATCATTCTTAGAAATGAGTCTCCGTTGTTTCAGAAAAAAAATAAACAATGAAAAAAAAGATCAATATACCTTGACTTGAAGAAGTAAAAGAACATTACTGAGATTCAGTGCTGTTGTTAGCATCGAAACATACATAACAGTGTGAAGTAAAGAAAAAATGACATAACAAGGAAATAAAATTTAACATATTAGTTACGTAGTGATCCTTAAAAATTGAACAAATTAATACATGAAAACAATTATTGTAAAAGTGTCTGATTGTTAAGTGCAGCAGGTTAAAAGGACAGTTTATAAATTGTTTTAAGTTAAGATGATTATATTTGATCATTTAAAAATACCACAGTAAGGGTCTAGTAGGCTGCTGGAGGCTAGATGATGGTTTGATTTTTAACACTTGTTCACAAAACAGTTGACTTTAATTCCTTTATGCTTATTGTTTCCTTTATTTCTTATCAGTTGTAACATACCTCTTTATTTAGAGTATGGATGGTGTTGAATTTAAATTCCTAATACATTGTTTGTTGCAAATATTACTAAAGTTACTGTTGAAAAGCCTCTTAAATGTGTAATTTTAATTGAAAATTTCCATGTGTAGCATTAATGCTGAAGCTGTATATTTTCATCTTCTAGGGTGGATATCCGCAAGGTATGTGCAATGGGTGTGTTAATGGCTATACTCACCCTCTGTTGAAAGGTGAATCAACAGAAGAAAGAAACAATGGAAAATTGCCAAAAGGGGAGGCAGGTGATTCTGAAAGATCTCCAGTAAGATTCTGATAACTTTAATGATAACATCCTGTTGTATTAGTTATTTTTCAATGTTGAGATTGCAGATGTGAACTCTTGATGTCATGTGAAATAGAAGCTTCATTAGTAAAGAGCTGTGCTGTCTACTGATTAATATTCATGTACTTTAAACATATGGCTACTATATGAAAAAATCTTACTCTATATAATACACATTTTAATTTTTTCCATGCAGAATGCCATAATATCTGAACACATACCAAAATTAGCAAGCCTAATAGCACAAAAACTATTAAATAATTGAAAAATAAATTAATATTCCAAAATGATAGAAACCATTACAATTTAATATTTAAATTTGTTTCTTTATTTTGCATCTTTATTACGTATATTTATATTGTATTGTGAACACTTGATTTATCCTATATATTGATATAACAGAAGTTCCTAAATATTTTAATGTCATTTATGTAACTATTACATTCTGATTTTTATAATTCTGTATACATGTACTCATTTTATCTTATAACAATTGCGTCACAATATTTTTTATATTTATTGACCATTTGAAAATTAATCTTTCTGACCTCATCTTGACATGAGGAAAGTTTATGAAATCAAGAAATCTCATCCTTCATTTTTTTCATTACATATGGCTACATCATGATATAGATTTTTATAATAGCAACACAATATTTGCATTTTTGAATGTAAAGTAGTTTACATTTTTATTTCAAAAGATTCACTAGTTTCATTTAAATGCCATAAAGTATTACTTGTATTAAACTCCTATTTTTCTAACTTTTTTCTCTAAAATTCTGTTTGTTAGTTTCTGCCAGAAACTATAAAAGTCAATGTGTCTGATACTGAGCAACTAGAAGAGAATAACAGTGATGTAGATATACAACCTGAAGTGCAGGACACGAATGAGCGTGATCCTAGCATTTCTTCACAAAACAACGATACAAGTGAAAACTATGGTTCTTTAAAGAAATTCGTCAGTGATCAAGTCAAGACCAGTTTATTGGATACGATTCCCTCTTCTTCAACCAATCATCATCAGAACATCAACTCACCTATAGCACTGTGCCATCCATAGTTCAGCACCCTAACTCCTCTCCACAGGCTAGCCAATTGCCTCAAAGTTCAACATGATAATTGTTTGACCAGTTTAGGCTTCTGATATGTTCACTTTACAGCATCAGGCTGTTGTGCACACAAGAGGCAGTACCTGGCCTTAGTTTGGGTTTTAAACGGGTATTTTTTTACATCCAGTTTTATATTTATGTAGGTAAAAATGATGTAAATTGCAGATCATGATTTTCCCAGATATACAGAATTAGAATTGTGGTTTGTTAATATTGGAAATAATTTTTTTTAAAGTAGAATCTGTTAACTAACAGTGTTTTGGGGGGATGGGAGATAAAATAGTTTTTGAATATCACCTCTTTTCTTTTTATATAATATCACTAGCTTTTCAAGTTCGGTTACTTGCACTGAAAATATATTTTTAGGTAGAATAAGTCAACTAAAAAGATGTGTGACAATGTATGCATAAATTTTAGGCTCATATGATATTTTTTTGTTTTTAGTGAGTAATGTATTATATACATGTGGATGAAAGCAAGCCACAAGCAATCATGATTAGGGTAGATTCTCTGAATGAATGAGGTTAGATTGGACTATAAAGTACAAGAGATTTCCATGACCGATAAAGATATTTTCTCTTCAATTCTTAATATTTTCAGATTAAAAATGAATGTCAAGTGAAATAGAATATGGTAAAAGAATTTATTAGATACTTTGTTGTCTTTTTTTGTGGCTGATGTAGTATAGTTAAAGGGTTTATTTACACTGTGTTATGCAGAAAAAAATTTCTATTTCATGATAATACATTTTTTATAACAGTATGGCCGATTTTTTTCCGTACATTGACATACTTTTTATTCCTTATTACCTAGCTTTTGTAAAATAATTAGATGTACACTTTTAGCACTAGCAGGCTGTAAAGTTATTTAGTATTATACTATTTACACACACACACACACACATATATATATATAATGTCATTTATTTTTACAGCTATTTTAAACAAAGCATACCATTAAGATAAATAGTACTGCAAAATTCAACGCATAAAATTTCCAGCAAATTTAAGTTAAGCTAAGAAAGAAATTTTAGGATCCAAAATGTGTGTTAATTACACTTTTTGTATTTTTCAATTTTTGTACTTTAAATTTGTACAGTAAAGAATGTTTTAATTACCCTTTCCTAGTTTATGAAATATTTTGCTCATTATAGAAAATAAGGCTCTGCAAAGATTCGGTGTGTAGGAAGAAAGGCTAACCTACTTTAATCACATCATGTATCTTTTATGAACTGAAAAACAGCTAATAATCTGATAGGCCCAGGTGATCCACAAATGGTTAGAAAATTCTTAGTAAATGTAGCTTTTATTTTTGTCAAGAGTTAATTTCAGGGAAGATGATATTTCTTTTTGAAGTCCTTTCATACTGTTAAAATTTATTAAGATTTAATGTATTTTCTTCTGTGGAACATCTTATCTCGTTTATCTTTCTTTTTGTTAGCATTTTGTATATTGACATGCACACACACACAAAAAAAAAAAAAAAGAAGCCAGAGTTTGCAGTCAAAATTGTATACAAGTTATTTAGATCTTTAAACAATTCTTGGGCTCTTATTAAATGAAATGAATTTTGTGGTGTGTAATGCAGGAGTATTTAGAGGTATAAGTTTGCTTCTTTGTGTCTGGACTTTATATGGACTTGACAGTTTCAGTATGTGTATGTTTGGTTGATTATATCTTAAGTAAAATACCTATTCTGGCAGTATACTCACTCCTGGGTCTGAACCAGGAAATAAAGCTTTCAACTCCCATCTCTATGGAGCCTACAAGACTGAAAGTCTCTTCCATAATTTTAATTTTCTGTTAAATATTTTTGTATCTTTATAAACACATACCAGGTAAATTTACACAACTCTGGAAATTTTAACATGACTTCCAGTAGAACTTAGTGAATTTGGCTGGTCTGTAAATCTGAGCTTTTTCTCCATCTATATTCTATAACCCTTTGATTGCTGAATACACTGACTTATGCATTTTTTTTTTACTCTAACCTAAGTAAAATAATAAAGGGATGTCTAATTGAAAATATTAAGTTAGTACTGTAAATAATGTATAAGCCCTAAGTTTAAAAAATATCTTATTTCATAATTTGGTATTATAAAATTTCACTTTGTAAGAATGTGAAATCAACAACAAAACTTGCCTCTTGGAACACATCTTTTGAATATCACATAAGTGAACAATTCAAATCCACATAGTGATTTTTTCACTCTTTATATTGTACAAAATTGATTTTAATGTCTCTTGGCAGTACCTCATAACAATAAATTATATTGGAGCTTTCCTTAAACTTTACTTTTGTTACTTTCAAACTCTTCTGTTCCTACAAATTCAATGATAATTATGATCATAGCACTGGTGATGTAATACAGAAGTTTAATGTTTTCAGAAAAAGCAAAATTGAGTGTGAGGAGAAGTGGAAAAATTGGTATTAAAAGGAGGAGTATTATTTCTGCACAAATCTAGAGGAAAACAAAATTGTGAATAATGTATAGCAAAGACAAGATGTCATTTATACAATATTATTCATGCTTTGCTAGGTCTTTCTCCATTGAATTTAAAAGCATGTAAAATAAACATGCAATAAACATAAAAATAAGCATGTTTTAAAGAAGAAACTGGAACCATGAAATACATGACAATTAAGTGAGTTAGTAATGATCAAATTCAAACAAAATGTTCAAAATATCGATATTTTTAAGACCATTTATCACTGTGTTCTTTGTAACTAAATTGGTAGATGTAATGGAAACTTTTTTGCTACCATACTTTATTATTCTCACTTCATGCAAGCCACTTAGAAAAAAAAAACAAGTTATTTTTTTTCATTGATTTTTTTTTCTTTTCATCTATCTGCTTCAAATTTATATTAGCATCTCATAATTTGTCCTCCTTAACTTAATTTTTGTTTTCTGTCGTTTCTTTTTTTTTGGTTATGTTAATTATAATTTTTTGACAGATAACTGAAAATGCTCCAAGCAGCTATAATACAGAATTGTAGTTTGCTGAAATGTTAACAGAATTTTTCAAGACACTTAAACAATTTAGTTAGCATTTCTAATTTATCTTTTATACTTTGATTTTATAGCTTGAAACTTGCAGAACTTTAAATTTGGCAGCTATAATTGTGTAGGTAAATCCATCGTCCTTGCTTTACAGCTGTAACACTAGAGAGTATTTATTAAAGCTCCAATTATGCTTATAATTAAAAATCATTTATTTCCAAATAATGATTTTAATTCTGAATACACCCTGAAAGAAAACTGAATGAAATATATAAAACTACCAGGATGCTTTTAAACTATAGATTACGAATAATTATAGGATATAAATTTAAACTTATTATCAGACGTGTGTAGTATGTTATAATGGACAAGAAATGATACCACATAATGCTCTTTTTTTAATTTAAACTGGTTTGTAATTGTGGTTATAAATTAATAGGTTTAGTTGAAGTTTGAGTATATGCATTTCGTTTAGCATTCATTGTAGTAATTAATATATATATATGTATATATATATAATCAATTTTAAACTTAAAGAAAATAAAAAAATATTTTTCAATATACCTATTGCATTTTGAAATATAACCCTTTCTATAATTGAGATTAAAGGCTGGAGATGGAAGTCCAATAATATATATCTTGGTTGTTTTACATGAGTCGTATGTGACAACAGACCATGTACAGGATAGTGCACAAATAACTGCTGCATGAAAACCTTTATTCACTAAGAAACATAGACATTTTCCTACATAGTAAGAGATTCATTAGTTCTTAATTTTCGTTTTGAAATTATCCACAAGTAAACATTTAATGATGGAAGGAAAAAAATGTATCTCTTAAAAAATTTTAACAACTTAAAAGTCAACCTTTAAATCATCAGTTTCAGAAAGAAGTTTGTGTTCCAGCAATAACGATTGCAATGTATTTGAAATTTGACATACACACAGATAAGCTGATAAGCATTAGTTTCTATTGATGCTGCTTTACTTATCATAATTTCAGTAACTTAAATCTTTCTGACTTTTTTTTCTTTCTCCTACTTAAGTTTTTGTTTTAATGTCATAAAATCTGTAATGTATTTTGCAATTTAAGACTGAGTTATCAGCTCAGTTACTATAATAGTTGACAAATTGTGTTTACTACCTCATGTACATCAATGTGGTCCTCTGTTTTTCCCAAGAGTTTGGTGCATTTATTACTCATACATGCTATTTTGATGATTTGGGAAGGATTTTTAGGTAGCAGTATTTTGATAGTAAGTTTCCTAAGTAAGAGCTTTTAAAAATTTATATTTTCTCTGTTCATACTAATTATAGTAGTATAAATATATATACATTTACATGGTTTTTAGGTGAGATAGTTCATATTGGTTAGTTTATGTACAACCAAAAGTTTAATATTATCACTTGAATACCGTGTACCATTAATAATTGTGGAGATTGATGTTAAGAAAATGAGCAACATCCATTTTTGTTGGTATATATTCAGGTTTTGTGTCTTCATTTACTATTTAGACTTTTCCACATGGAATAATTTCTACAGACACCTGTTCTCTCCCACCCCCTCCCCTGCTGTCATTGATATGTTGCCTAAAACACTGATTATATACAAAATGCATAACCAGAAAAAAATGCTGCAGTAGTTAGCATAGAGAGTGTCTAGAAATTATGTTAACAAAATTGTTTGTGAGTCTGTGTACAATTGTTAATGCAATTTCTGAACACCTGGATATATTCAACATGATAACACTGGCATTTATAATAAAGTAATTGAAGAGAAAGAAGTGGTTATTTTGTTGAAAAAATAAAAGATTTTAAACCATTGTAAATCTCCAGTAACATAAAGCAACCAGCACAGTTTAAGACACCTTTTTTTTTATTTAGTACCTGACCTAAAAGTATCTGCCTGAGATAGTTTCCATGCTAGTTATTTTGCATAATAAGCTGTGGTCTTAAATGTGATGTTATTAGATTAAAATAATTACTGATAATAATCAACAGTTCTTTTTATTTTTAAAATTATTGTTTAATATACATAACAATGTTTATTATTTGAACCTACTTACACTTGGTTGTAATTTACTTCCCGCCTTATAATTCAGGAAATATTGCATAGTAAAACATTAGATAGGGTTACAAAGCGTAACAAAATTTAGAAATTATTTGATAACCACAAAATGAATAGATTCGGTATCACACTGCAAGATCTAAATGTCATCAGGCTGGAAGTTTCTACTGTTTCTTTATTTTGATGAATTTTGTTTTTTCTTTGTTTATCTCTTCAGAATGTAAGGTGTTTTAAAAACAGTAGCAGATACAGCAACTAACTATTTCTTGAATGTAATCGTGAACAGTTTCTACAATGTTATCATCCATTTTGGAGATCGTTATAAATGATTTTCGCGTTTACTTCACAAATGTGCTTCAACCTTCACTGGAGTAAACATTATATTTACTTTGTATTTTAATATATTAGCCTCCAATTGTTTAGTACCCAAATACCTCAATGAAGTCAATGTTTTGTCGAAGCCGTCATGTGACGATGTTGAAAAAAATGTAGTTATTCATGATTCCCCAACGTATTTCGCTCAACTTACCAGAGCATTTGATCAACTATTTGTATATTAATATAATGCTGTTAGTGGATGAACCCATATTCAGTGATTATAGAAGCATAATAACTATAGATCTTGGTCTTTAATTTCTGGAAACATTTGAAGTATACAAATAAAATAGGCTGTTAAATGTTAAAGATATTGAAACATACAGTTTCTGGAGGTAAAATAATTTCGATATTTGTTCAGCGAGATAAATGTTGTAGGGCTAGTAAGCTTGTGAATTTGCATACACCAAATGCTGTAACTACTTAGCGATGAATTTTGAATATAAACTGAATGTAGAAACAGTACCTCATAATCTGTTTGGTGTGTATATTCGAATTGTAATTTTATTTCTTTTCATGTAGTTAGATCTATAAAAACTGGAAAGTTGCCGAATATCATATGTACGCATGCAGCTATTCATATGTTGTTTTTTTTATATATATATATATATAAATGTGATTTTAGTTGCTGATTTTAAAGGAGGGACGGGACATATATTAACTTTTTGTAGTACCCGAAAATATATAAAATTGTTCTGCGTGTCTTTAATGAATGATTTGTGATTGTATAAAATAAAAAAAAAGAGTTCGAATTGGACTAAAAAAGGGTTTCAAAAACTAATTTTAGATTCAAATTTCTAGATCTGTCATGTTTAACGTTGTTTTTGTCAGTGAAGTGATGTAATAATTATTGTTGTTGTTGTTTTTTTCATGTGTAACATTTTGCTTTTGAAGTTGTTTAATTGAAACGCGAGCTCTCCAATAGTAAAATAGTTTTAGAAACAAAGCATTTGTTTGAATTGATGTGTTTGGTTAGTGTCTGCGTATTACTTACTTGTAACAGTGTGTAAAAGCATTGTAAATTTTTTAAGAACTATCCTGTTTGCGTCCACGATTAATTTCAAACTGTGTCGTGTGTGTAACCAGTCGTGACATCACAGTATATTTTATTAATTATTCCGGTGGATTATAGAACTTGTGTTAAGTTTTCAGCTGCTATTACTGTATTAGACTCTGATGTTATATATGAAACCAGGTTTCGAACTGTTTTGATAAATTACAGCAATTTTTGTTATTGGAATTGGAAAATACATACAATACGTAAATAGTTGGGTTTTTGTGTTATTGTGTCGTGATACCAAATAAAAAGTTTATATTTTGAATTAGAAAAGATAGGTTTGACCCCCCCCCCTCCTCCTTTGGTATTTTTATACTCTGGCGTTTAGTTATGTAGACAAACATGTTATGGTGCAGCATCAATGAAGCCTTCCTCGCTGAAATGAAGAAGTAATATGAGCATAAATTAAGCACTGAGCGTTTTCATATGATGGATAACCATTTTAGTTACCCGTTTACTGCTGTCATTCTGATACCGTTCCGGTAGTGTTAGCAAGCGTGTTCTCACAGATTAACAGCTTAGAGTGGCAACGTTGTAGCTAACGTAACACATCACAAGTTCGCTCAATTTTGCTGGATATCAGTATGTACACGTATATCTAATCTGTACAAACACACATTTCAATTGATCGAGTTATAATATCATGCTAGCAATCGACAGTCTTCATGTAAACCAACTCAGAAAAGCAGTAGTACTGGACTAATATGTTAATTGGCAATGGAAACGAAATACATGGCAGCGTTTACGCCTCAACGAAAGTTTATTCAGTGCAAACAACACGACATTCAAATTTCACTAAATCACTTTTGTTTCTACTCATTTTACATTTTATTTAACCAATGTGCTATTTATTTATTTTATCGGTGTGAGCTGCTTTAAAGTGTAGTCATAAGACAACTTGTAATACCAGCTTCAAAAGCTAACTTACCGCACTTGTAGGGCCTATAGAACAGTGTGTTTATTGTTTGTGTTACATACACTATTTTTATATTTTCTAAGCAGTGAAATCTGTTTTGTACAAACGTAAATCGTAATACCTCTCACGTGGGTTTCGTTCCATTGATTCAAACCAATTTGTTTACGTCATAATATTGCGGCGTGCAAATATGTCATGCCGAACAGGTTGTCACATTCTCCGAAATATAACGTGGGTTGCCTTATTGCGTTTGTAAATACAACAGCTTGCCATGTGTATATGGTTATGTTCCCATATTTTTTGTTTTGTTCATGTATTTGTTTTACAGATAGTGTGTGAGAAGCTGAAGCACTCTACTCATACGTAGGGTTGACGAAAGTTTTGTTTTATTTACCTATTCGGACTGTTTCCCTCCACAAGTGTACAAATAGGATCCCTGTTCCTAACTTTCAATTTCATCAGTCATCTTTGAAGATAACGTTTTTTAAAATGTTTATTGTTATGATTTTTTCATACATCAGTCTCCAGTGTCATGAGATTTCCATGCATCATTTGGACCATTCCCCGGTAAAATTACAATTGTTTAATAATCTAGGTCTTTTTAACCAAATCTTGGTAGAGTGAATATACTCAGTTCTTTATTGAGGAACTTTAAGTATGTTGTAACCACATTTTTAATGATATATATATATATATATATATATACATAAGAACGTATATATGTGCTGATGTATTTGACTCTGCAAGTGCTTTTAAAATGTCAAACTGGTCTTAGGTTGTAAAACTGGATTCAGTAACTGTTGATTATACGTATGCTCTATAGATATGTTGGGATTCAGTACGTTACACTTTATTTTGTATTCGAGGAAATCATATAGTTATTTTTCTACTTTTCATTAAATAATATACCGGCATTTTCATGGAACCAAATATAGAAGCCTGTAATCGTCACTATACTACAAGTTGTCATATGAATGTATTAGTTCTTTATATCTTACAGATAGATTTGCAGTTGTACCACTGTTCGATAAAATAATAAAAAGTTAATGATTATTTTTGTGTATAAATTTGGATTTTTTTTATTATTGTCAACACTTTAGAACGTTCAAATAACCATAAATATATTTTTAAAAATCACGAAATAAAGATCAGAGTTGAGAAGAAAATGTCTGACCTATGTTGTACATTAATGACTTAAGTATTGGTGATTTTGAATACTTTACCACACAAGTTTTGTTTTTTTGGATATTCGCACATAGCTACTCGAGGAGTATCTGTGTTAGCCGTCCCTGGTTTTGACAGACTAGAGGGAAGACAGCTAGTCAATATTACGCACGACCCCAAAGTTTGAAGCGCGATATTTTTTTGTTTGTTTACGGTAACGAGGTGTGAACGTTGGTCCCTCATGTCCAAAGTATTCTAATTAAGAAGTTAGAACACATAATCAAATACAAAAATTGTAATAGTTTTCAAACGAGATCATGTGTGCTAACTTCTTAATCAGAATTTATATTCCACTCATGGACCCCGATTTACTGAAGGTTCACAGTATGGTCGAGTAACCACTGGTCATGCTTGGCCTTTTACACGTACGAAATCAATGTATAATCCAACATATATATATTTATGTAACTATATTTTTTAATAAATCAAGCATAAAATTATTTGCACCTTTAAACTTAAGTCTTTTTCACAGCCCTCGAATACAGAAAACAGACATTGGCTACCTATAGAAACAATCACATTTTTTGATATTCACTGAATAATATTCTGTTGATATCTGTATGAAACAGTCAAGTTTCTTCTGTCCAATATCTATTTGTAAGAAACATTTCTCGTGCTTAATGGCTATTTGTAGGAAACGGTTATATATTTTTTTATGTCCAATATGTATCTGTAAGATTAATTTATTAAGTTCAATGAATATCTGTAATAAACAGACATTTCTGACGTAAGAGATGATTACATGTTTAAAATTTGTTTTATTGTAGTTTTGTTATAATAAATATTTATATATTGGTTTCTTTATACTGTCAAATTTTGATTCCGTATATGCTCGCCCTTTCAGCCGTGAAGGTGTTATTACGTGACTGTCAATCCCACCATTCGAATATAGTAGCCCAAGAATTCACTAGCAGCCTTTTCTCTAAACTACAATTTATACATTAGGGATGTCTAACGCAGATATCCCTGCACGAATTTCAGTGAACAAACAAAAGCGTTTGTGATATTTTATTCGGAATGTGTACTATAGGTAAGTTTCATTCTATAAGTATATGAATAAAAAATTATTCACAGAATATTTGAATTTATTTTCGGGTTTTAGAACCATTATAAAATACTGTTGACCTTAACTCTGTGTGCTTGACACATAAAATAATATTTTAAATGTAATTTAATTTTATATAGTGATACTTGTGGAAAATGATTTCGTTTTTTTGTCAGAAAATTATTTGCAATTTAAAAATTAAAAATATTTTCGTGTCAGGTGAAAGAGGCGCTTCTTATTATGTGTTAGGTGAGTAAAATTGATGAGCGAACAAAAAATAACTGATCGCTCATACTTAGTGAACTATTTACCGAATAATGCATTAAAGTGTTCCCCAAAGTGGGAGTCGCGGCGCCTCTGGGGGCCGTTATGTTTTTTCTATGTTTTATTTTATTTCGACTGTATATTAATTTGTAAATAAAATGGTTAATACTACATTTTTGTTATCATTTATTATCACTCTTAATACGTAAATTGCTTCATGTTTTAAAAAGAAAATAAGATAACATTAGATAAAATTAAAATTGTATTTAATTGCTCATCAGTCTACAAATTTAATCCAAACACAATAAATTGCTGATGGTCTAGTTATTAATACATATAAATTAATAAGAAAAGGCCACATTAAATTACAAACATACAATTTAATAGAAAAAGTACTTCATAGGTACCATTAAAGTTCGTTAGTAATTATTTTTTGAAATTGATAAATCATATTTTAAGGCATTTTTATAGGTTGTAGGGCCTCAAACTTTTTTATTTACATAAAGGAGCCTCAGAATAAAAGAGTTTGGGAAACACAAACTAACTTTGTCGCTCTCCGTTATTATTTACAAAAGATTACCGTTTTTCATGTTCTGTGTGAATAACATCATAGTAAGTTTCTTATTATACAACCGGCATAGAAAAGGAAATCTCAAACATTTTTTCTGTAATAAGTGGTAGTTTATGTAAGTTTTATTACATTATCTTTAAACCATTGACTGCTGATAGGTCGCAAAAAGTCTGCGCGCGTGTAAAGCAGCCGCAGTCAAAGAGTTAAGACAGTTTCAAATATGGCCAATGTGGTATTTTTCGGTTCGCGGAATTTCCTCTTGACTTGTCAGTTAGGGCTTGCTAACTAGCGGTTCGAAGGACATCTAGTTTGTTTATCTTTCCTATGTGTGACCGAGTTAATCAGGAAGAAAGAGTCGAGTCATGTAAAGCTCACAAGAAGAATCTTTATTTACAATTAAAAAACAATCATAGTAACTAAGGTGTATGAAGAGGCACCCTAAATATGTGGGTGTCCCCCATGTCTTGCATGCTGCTACTTGGACTAGTATTCCCCTCCTTCAAGATAGAACAAAGTTAGAAAATAAAAATAAGTCCAAATTCAAAAGAAGAACAAAGATATAAAAGCTGAGCAAAATCCAGTTCTTAGTAAAAAAAAAAATCTAACTAAAGAAAAACCTAAACAAAATAGAACCTGGCTTTTAATATAAAACACAGTAACAACTTAAGACAGGTTTGCAACCGAAACATGATTTTGTATGTGCCATTCGTGCTTGAGTGCTTCTATTTCTTGGCGTCATTCCATTTCCTCTGCAAGAACTTGATTAATTGGAAATTAGCGAAAGAAGGCCTGGATACATCTATAAAGAAGCAAAGATAAAAGTGCTTACATGAACGGCATTCCTATGTTCAAACTGACTGAAAGAAAAACAAAATTTCATATTAAACAAGGTAGTAGAAAACGTGGTACCGTCCTATACCATACAAGACTCATCAGGTCGTCTGGAATACGACAAACACAGTAGTGGTCAAGGCGCAATTTTTATCATCAATTGCATTAACAAATGTTTTAGTGTGAACTATTCTAAGCAACTGAAGAGTAATTATTATAAAGTATGTTTAGACAGAGGATAGTTCGAGCTGTATTAAATATCATTTTTACCAGACTTATGCAGGCACAATAAACCAAGGTCGATTTTCTTACGTTCATATAATGGCCTAGCAGCACAATTTTTCTTTTTGTTTTAACCATTTATCAACCACGAATATATCCTTTAACATGAGCGTAAAATTGAAAAATAATGTATTTACAGTTCTGTTTTCAGGCAATTTTTAAAATTTCCACCAGAAAGCGCTGCAACATTTGTATCGGCCTGACTTAACTTTTAAAATTCGAAATTCTGATGTGTACAATTAAAAACAAAAACGCGCTAAAGATTGAGGTTATGGTGGAGAAAAAAAATCTTCAATAAAAGTAATCTTGGACTCAGTTAGAACTCCTTACAAAGGCTCTGAGAAGGAGCAAAGTCATTACAAATACAGACATAACAGAAGTAGCTAAGAAATGCGGTTGTCCGATGGATAGGTGGGATGTTCATATATTTCATCTTGTTACTGATGCTTCAAACTTCAACTACTGATGCCTAGTTGTCTTGGCAGAAACAGTTATTTTTGTGTGAGATGCCGATTGTGATCACAGGGTTCATTCTATTGAAGCCTTATTACTGGCATATTTATAACTAAACGGTCAATTCACACCTAATATGGATACCACAAATATCACCAATAGTGTTTGTACAAATTCAGGATGGCACTAAAAAAATGCTTATATGTTGTTGTAAGTTTCCTAGTACTTCAGAGTGCTGGCTTTGTGTATCATTATATATTCTTTTTTTTTTAACCTTATCTTCAAACATAATTTTTTTGGGGTCGATCATATGTTACTGTAATAGTCAACTTCAAGAAGAATAACATCCTGTTTGTTCACTACACTTTAAAGGTAAACATATACAATTGAGTATCTGCCTGGATAGCAACAAAGACATACCGCTTATTCCTTTTCACACTGACTAGATACAACTCACGAAACACTCGGGAAACATTAGGTAGATCAACTAATGCAATATAGCACAAGATACAACACTCAGACACATGATTAATGCTTCAACTAGAAGGGAAAATGGTAAGAAGTTCAGTTACGTTTTTCACACATTAAGTTGGTCTTATAGATGAAGGAACATGGTGAAGCACGCCTGCCTTTGCTATAGCTGAAACCCAATACGAAGGACTGGAAAAGGTGGAAAGAGTACTGCATTGCTAACACGAGCTGAATGGGTGTGGGACTCGGACAGTGACTTAGCTAGTAATTCCAGACCTACCAAAGATACTGTTGGTTTTCCACAACACCAGAGAAGGATTGATTCAGAAAACTATTACAGTCTAATTTTCAAAATCACATTCTTCTGCTCAAGAGAACAATACATGCAGCAAGATGGTTCAAGAAGTCCATAGTCTGTATAACTAGAAGGAAGTATCATCCATGACAAAACAAACTAGCTTGTCTTTGCAGTAGATGGCGCCAAACTTGTGTGAAAGAAAGCAATGTAAATAACACGGTTTGGTCATGTGAACAAACAAAAGAGTGGATGAGGAAAACCAAGTTGCGAATTCGTCATGCAGATGAATTCATCAACACTGTAAAAAACTTGGATTTCGCTAATCAATTATGATACAAACCTTGCTTTCTCAGATAGCTCACGGATCAGTAACATCAAATACAGAACTGCGAAATAGCTTAACATCGAAGTAATCTACTATATAAAGACGAAAAGCTGTCAGTCTGTCACGCCGATATCTTGGTCGTTGCGGTACCGATCGACAGGCAACTTGTATGAAACGACGGCGTTTTCTGCTGTGACAAGCAAGTTTGTCTTTTTAAAATTCTTCCAGCCATACATATATGAAACGGACGATGCGTTACTTTGGGCATATAATTAGATTTGAAGGTAGGTTGATAGAGATCGTGATGAGTAATAAAATATAATCGGATATACGCGCACCCCACGCTTGGTATTACTGGCGCACAAAAATTATACTCATTGGCTGAAATTCCCCATTACGTTTGCTTAGTTGTCCAAGAGACACATTGACACGACATCACCAAGTTTTGTTCAATCGGAACCCTCGGCTACAACTGTACAATAACCCGTATGTTTTGCCCGCAGCACATTTCAATTTTGAAAATGCCCAAATTAAAGCGCGCTTCTTCATCTCAGCGGGCTAACATAGCCAAAACCAAGAAGACAGTTCAAAGAGAAGACTCCGAAATTCATAACATTCACTGCCTTGACCATTACAATGAATAATTTTCAGGGTCATACAGTTGACCAAGTAGGAATATGTCTTTGAGAGTCAGTTTTTCGCATGTTTCAGTCTAATGATTTGTCAAGAAGAATGTTTGAACATAAAAATATATAAAGTCAAAATGCTAATCAAGCAATACTTAAAAGAGATGACCAAATATACATAAAAATGTTGTTTTCGTCAAATACTAGAAATAGGTTAGTCATTCTCCATGCATATATTGTTACAATATTATAATCAATTTTTAGAAACATGTTCATAGAATATTTATTTCGATAATATTTTTAAAAGAAAAATTAATCATTATATCCCGTCATATGAAGGTCATTCAGCTTGTTTGTTCACAAATTTATCTTCTTTTTTTGCCCACTAGTGACACTTCTCTAGGACTATTCATTTGGATCGTTGATTCTAGTTCAATTCATCACATTAACACAAAAATACTGTTAATTTAGATTGTTGATTTTAGTTCAATTCATCACATTAACGCAAAAATACTATTCATTTGGATTGTTGATTCTAGTTCAATTCATCACATTAACACAAAAATACTATTCATTTGGATTGTTGATTCTAGTTCAATTCATCACATTAACACAAAAATACTATTCATTTGGATAGTTGATTCTAGTTCAATTCATCACATTAACACAAAAATACTATTACATCTATATCAGATATACACCTGGCATTAAACTATACAACTACTATCGTCAACACCAGTGCTGACTCAAGATAAAAAAAAGGAGAATGATATTGTCAACACAATTTTTTCAGATGTCATTCGATCATCTTGGTTACATCCATTGTGCAAAAATAAAATAACACTTAGTCACGTGATGTTTCAGTAGAGAGAAATGACCAGAAAAAATTGGAAACAGGATTACATTCAGTTATATGTATTAATCATTTGACACAACAAAGTTTTTTTTCATCATGTTAATTTTTTTCATTAGTTTGAGTTTTTAAAACTCTCCCTTAATTTAGCTTCAATTAGGGTCATTGACCTAAGTTACCGACAGTTCTCGGAAATATGATGTTATTGATATGAAAACAGTACAATATGAGTTATTCCTTCTCACGGTTTACACCTTTACAACAGGTTGACGAACCAAAAAGTTAATGTGAAACCCATAAAACACATTTGTTGCTAGGCGGTACTCCAACTGATATATTACCTCGTTCTCGCATTGAGATGCGTAAGGTTTCCGTTGTTATCAAACAGAAATAACTCCGTTCAAAAAATGTTAGAACTTAATATATCATGGCATGCTGCTTGTCAATAATTGGCTGAATAAGTAAATCATAGAAGTATGAAAACAATTTAAAATATTAACGTATATTCTTACAAAAAGTCACTATTTGCTAATGCTGTTTCTGTAAACGAATGAAGAACAATCCATTAGTTTCTTAAACCAAATTCAGATTAGAATCTGAATAACTTAATTTTTTTTGCAAAATAAAAAGTGATGAAATGTTTGATTATATTGTATACATCTTACAAGAAGAATATAAACGATAAGTTTAAGTTATTTATTTTAATTGTTTTATGCTGGTTTATCTGTGATTCAGTTCTTCCACGTCTAGAAAATTGATATTTACATACTAAAAGTTGCGGTATTCTAATTTTCGTGAAATTCTTAAACTTACGAATATTTCTACTAAAGTATTGCTTACCTGTGTTACTCTTTGGTTTTATTTTCCATATATCAAAAAACTA
This sequence comes from Limulus polyphemus, assembly GCF_000517525.1. Taxonomy (NCBI): domain Eukaryota; kingdom Metazoa; phylum Arthropoda; class Merostomata; order Xiphosura; family Limulidae; genus Limulus; species Limulus polyphemus. The sequence continues at coordinate 223,497 of NW_013667540.1, forward strand.
AAACTGAAGTTGAATTGTAATTCGTCAGGGATAGAAATTTTTTTAAAAAATGCATGTTAAATTTACTTCTTGAAATATTTTAACTTTTGTCACCTAAAGATGGCGGCTCCAGTGAGATTTGTTTGTTTGTTTTAAGTTAAGCGCAAAGTTGCACAATGGGCTATCTGTGCTCTGCCCACGACGGGTATCGAAAATCGGCTTCTAGAATTATAAATACGCAGACTCCAGCGAATATCAAAAGTTTTAAAAAATGTCGAGAAACTAAAACTAAATTTGAATTATAATTCATCATTGATAGGAATCCTTTTAAAAATTGGGCTATTTTGTTTATGAAAAATATAAAAATAATGAATAATAAACAAAAAAACTTTAGATTTGTGTTCAGAAAAAACATGTTAAAATTTTTTTTGACCGAATAAGATAACTTTGCGATAAAAAAATTGTGCACACGTTTATACATAAATATAATTTTGTGGCAAATACAAGAAAAAACAAATAATTCACATTGCGTAAAGTTTTGAAGAAATCTTCATGCTTCGATGTATGTTGTAAGAGGACGACGAATATGAAGAAAAATAGGAATTTGAATTTTTAACCTGAAGGACACATATGCGCATATAAGGTAAACGGCCAAGTCAGAGATCCCTAGTATTCAGGTATAGCCATTCCTAATTTTGAACTACCAACCAGGGGGAAAGACAGCCAACTAGAAGCACCTGCCACCACCAGCCGAATAACAGGATTGACTACCACCGCTTAAAGTAATTTTCAGCGATATCACATTTCTCGAATCCCAGACCCTTCGATTTACAACCAATATGCTAACTACCAGGCCATACTCGCCCAATAAAATAGGAAGAGTCTTTAAATGCATGGATTGGTTGGACACAGGTGATTTCTGTTGGACAGCGAACAAGAGATTAACGTGGTATGGGTAAGTTTCTTACGCTAATCTATAACTGCAAATGTTCGTAATTACTACGAATAGGGTTAGCACAAATTTTGTCGTAATATAAGTAATAAAACAATACCAGTAACACTACTTTTCCTGTAAATCTGCGCAATAATTCATATACACGTGAAACACTGTCTACTCCAAACAATCGTAAGTTCCACATTTTAATTAGGTAGCACTTAATAGCAGGGATCGACAAGGATTCCAAATAATTCACGCGCCGAAAAACCACCCTGTCGAATTCCTAAGCAAAAAACCGACCATTCAACGTATTTGTTACGATATATTATGCTCATATATACTAATAATACGCTAGAAAGGAAGCTAATATTTCCGGTATAACAATTCAAAAATTTCTAAAACAGCAATTGTTTCATCTACCATACTACCTACCTGATCACGTCAGCAGGGCTAGCGCCTAGGTGGCTCGGACTATCGCTACAAGATTTCTTCAGATTACTTGACTGGTCTGTGGGTATCCGATTTTGATATTCCGATAAAAATCCATATATATATACAAGTATAATATAAATGGTAAACATATATTGCACGTACTTAAATACATTTTCAACCCAATGGATGGTGCTACATATCGATGAATAGACACGCGACAGTTTCTAAGGGTAAAGTATATATATTTTATTTAGGTATAACATAAAAAGTAAACAAACAAGAGTATTAAAAAATATGAATTTTATAATCAAGTGGGGATCCTGATATAAAAAGTAATGGAAAATAAGTATTAAAAATTATGAATTTTGAAATGAAGTAGGGATCTTACTATAAAAGTAATAAAAGAAAAATTCAAACCACAATCACAAATTTATAAAATTTAATCCCTACTTTGGCATCTTTGTACATTTATCTGTATCTTTTTATAGCAGGATCCATAGTTCATTTTAAAATTCATAAGTTTTAATACTCTTGTATGAAGATTTTCGTTTGTTTTTGTATTTTGCGCAAACTAGCTTGAGGACTATCTGCCCTAGCCGTCTCTAATTTAGCAGTTTAAGACTAGAGGGAAAGCTGTTAGTCAATACCACCCACCGCCAACACTTGGGCTACTTTTTTACCGACATATTCGGTGACGACATTTGAACTCGCAACCCGCAGATTGCGAGTTGAGCGTCCTAACTACCAAGTCATGTCAGGTCCCCAGTATATGAAGAACTAAAGTTTAAAAAAAAGAAAGAAACCTAAGAAAATCTAGTTTCTGTTGAAAATTTCGTAAAAAATAGAAGAAAAGATCAACTGACAATTAAGTTACTATAATGTCACTTTGAATAAGTGTTACTTTCGTTAGTTGTGTTGAGCAAATCTTTGATTTGAAGTAAGCATATCAATTTACATATATTTTTAGCATTGTAATCGTACAAGTTCAGTTTTAAATCACCCTTTTAGCAATTACACAAAGATGTGTTACTATCCTAGAAAATATTATTTGTCTGTATATGTGAGGAGCCATCTTCGCCGTCAGTACACAAAACATACCTTTGTTGCGTCAGCGAGTCACATGGCTACAGTGACGCAACGTTTCTAGAATTATCATGTACTTTGGCGAATGCTCTAGTATTTACTAGTAAGGTAGGCTGGTATATATATAAGAGGGGAAAACGTGACGCGGTAAGGTAAGGTAATGTGTGTGTAGACAGTGTGTAATTGATCTGCAGTCA
>NW_013667541.1:0-4388 GCF_000517525.1 Limulus polyphemus
GTGTATTTTACAGCATATTTCTTCTGGTAACTGACATCAGTAACCATTGTATCTATACGTTAGGAACATTGTGTGTTTTACTGCACATTTCTTCTGATAACTGACATCAATAGTCCTTGTATCTATACGTTAGGAACATTGTGTGTTTTACAATACATTTCTTCTGGTAACTGGCATCAGTAACCATTGTATCTATACGTTAGGAACATTGTGTATTTTACAGCATATTTCTTCTGGTAACTGACATCAGTAACCATTGTATCTATACGTTAGGAACATTGTGTATTTTACTGCACATTTCTTCTGATAACTGACATCAATAGTCCTTGTATCTATACGTTAGGAACATTGTGTGTTTCACAACACATTTCTTCCGGTAACTGACATCAGTAACCATTCTATCTATACGTTAGGAACATTGTGTGTTTCACAACACATTTCTTCTGGTAACTGACATCAGTAACCATTGTATCTATACGTTAGGAACATTGTGTATTTTACTGCACATTTCTTCTGATAACTGACATCAGTAACCCTTGTATCTATACGTTAGGAACATTGTGTGTTTTACAACACATTTCTTCTGGTAACTGACATCAGTAACCATTGTATCTATACGTTAGGAACGTGTTGTGAAACACACAATATTTCTTCTGGTAACTGACATCAATAGTCCTTGTATCTATACGTTAGGAACATTGTGTGTTTCACAACACATTTCTTCCGGTAACTGACATCAGTAACCATTCTATCTATACGTTAGGAACATTGTGTGTTTCACAACATATTTCTTCTGGTAACTGACATCAGTAATCATTGTATCTATACGTTAGGAACAATGTGTGTTTTATTGCACATTTCTTCTGGTAACTGACATCAGTAACCCTTGTATCTATACGTTAGGAACAATGTGTGTTTTACTGCACATTTCTTCTGGTAACTGACATCAGTAACCATTCTATCTATACGTTAGGAACATTGTGTGTTTCACAATACATTTCTTCTGGTAACTGACATCAGTAACCATTGTATCTATACGTTATGAACATTGTGTGTTTTACAACACATTTCTTCTGATAACTGACATCAGTAACCCTTGTATCTATACGTTAGGAACATTGTGTGTTTTACTGCACATTTCTTCTGGTAACTGACATCAGTAACCATTGTATCTATACATTAGGAACATTGTGTGTTTTACAGCATATTTCTTCTAGTGACTAACGTAGACGAATACAAAGATCTTATAAAATAAATGAATATTAATTGAACATGAAAGAGTTGTTTGTTTGGTTGTTTTTGATGATGATGCGTAAGTTTTAGCATGAAGTATCCGAGACCAAACAAAATAATTTCTACACTCTTCATACGGTATTTCAATTCTGGGAGCCATGACATTCACACTACTACTACTGGGCATAGTAAGATTGCCCGCACATTAAGTTGGCTGAGATCCAAACATTTACTAATTCTCCCCATACTATACTGTAGACTTTGTACGTTGAATATGATACTGTTCTTCTCACTGACATCAAACAAACTGTCATTGATTGTTGCCCAATAATTTGAAATTTGCTCATTCCACTGTTTAAGATATAATGTTTATTTCAACCTTTTCGTTTGTTTTACCCTTTTTTTCTGCAGTGGTTTGCGTTTACTGTTCTCGAGGCAACACTCATACTATATTTGCAACAAGGTTGTCGACTCAACCGTCGTCTATCTAGTAAAGAACAGACCTTGACATACTTAACACCTCTTTTTGAGAATTTCGGTTTTCTAAACTATCATCATACGACTATACTCTGATGCAGTTCATTTTGATAAAATTAAGGGTGCCATTCGAAAGGTAAATGCCTTTTTAGGCCCTTTTTACTCACCGTTTACATAATTATTTTGCAGTACTTTATGTATATATATATCTAAGTATTTGCTCACGAATGAAATGAAAAGGGGTCTCCGATCATATGACATACTGTTTATTTTATTTTATTTTTGATCACCTAAACCAGAAAAGATTATGAAGCAAATTGGAAGGAAAAAGTAGAGGTGTGCGTGTGAAAACGATTAAAGGAAACTACACATGTAGACCTTCTAGAAGCTTTGTTACTTGTAATCGACTCGCTTTACTTCCTCTAAAGATATTTTTTTTTTCTTTTCCCTTCTTATTTCCCAACGAAAAATGAAATAATGAATACTTGACACGAAAACGTTAACCAGTTTTGATTATTTTTCATGGACCCCCAGTGGAACAGCGGTATGTCTGCGGACTTGCAACGCTAGAATCCGGGTTTCGATACCCATGGTGGGCAGAGCACAGATAGCTCATTGTGTAGCTTTGTGCTTAATTACAAACAAACAATATTTTTCATGGAAAACCTTGAATTGGTGTACATTGGGGCAGTTGCTTATTGGGGGTATTTTGTGAGGAATAACGAAGAGTATCTATATAGTTACTACCCAAATAAGATGTTTTATTAGAATTAACACACTTAAAGATTTTTATCAAATAATGTTGAAATTCAATTAGTATCCAAACATAAACTGGCATGGGTAATCACATCACTAACTATAAAAGGCTTATTCCCTTTGTCACTCTGTCGAGAAAGCTTTCATGCTCCGTTTTTGGTAATAATCAACAATATACATCGTTGCTTAGCAACAAAACTATCACCCGATTGTTCTCAGGCCAATTATGGTGCTTTTGTTGAATACACAATATTCGTGTTCATTTGTTATAAATGTTTTTTTTCAATTCTTAATTTTTGATAACTACGGTGATATAACAGCAAAATAGTTTAATTCAGAAGTTTTATGACATTGAGTTGTAGCCAAAAGTAAATAAAATTTACCAAGTAGTGTTTGAGCTAAGCCTTAAGTTACCTTTATGTAGGCCCGGTATGGCCAGGTGGTTAGGGCGCTCGACTCGCAATCTGAGGGTCGCTGGTTCGAATCCCCGTCTCACTAAACATGCTCGCCCTTTCAGCCGTGGGGGCGTTATAATGTTACGGTCAATCCCACTATTCGATCGTAAAAGAGTAGCCCAAGAGTTGGCTGTGGGTGGTGATGACTAGCTGTCTTCTCTCTAGTCTTACACTGCTAAATTAGGGACGGCTAGCGCAGATAGTCCTCGTGTAGCTTTGCGCGAAATTCAAAACAAACAAACGTTTATGTATTAAATTAGACTACAAATAGGCCTACTATTACTAGCGTTATAGAGTCAGTGTTTAAAAAGTTTTAAATGATGAATAAATGTTAATTAATAAATATTCGTTTGGTATTTTAACACATATATTACCTACTTGGCCTTAAAACATAAATGAAAATAAACGTTTAATACTACCAAATATCATTTATCCTTTGTACAGTCGAGAGCGTTGAAAATTTGTGTCGGTATTTAAAAAGTTTAAAGTAGTGAATAATATTAATTAATAAATATTTTTTGGGTATTATAACACATATGTTATCTACTTGGCCTTAAAGTATAAAGAAATATAAAAGTTTATTACGATCAAATATCTTTTGTCCGTTGTACAAACGAAATATTTGAAAATTTGTGTCGGAATGTCCGCACTATGTTTTCTACTTCCTGTTCTAGAATACAGTGAAAAGGCTCAAGGGTGCTGTAGTCTCTTTCAGAGTACACACACGATAACATTTCATTTTTCTGGGTAGTTTTTATTAAATACATGATGATTAAAGAAGTACTTCGAGAATGATGAAATAAGTGAAGAGTAGGAGCATTTCGGAGGTACAGACAAATTTGTTGTAGTTAAATTCTATTATTTTCGTTAATTATTCATCAAAGGTTTCCCGTCGTTTTTAACGTGCTTTTATACTAGTCCTATCTTATTATTGGTTTACACTAAACCTCACAATCATATATTGTCCTTTTAGTGGTTATATATGCAAAATTATCATCTATAAGTATAAAATTTGTACGCTTGTCACGAACTTGTTTGTTATATTTTATTGTTATCGATTGGAAAAATGTGTTGCAAACAAATTTTCTCTGTTTCATAAACTTATAATAAAAAAACTCCAGAATGGCAGAGTTTGTAACACCATGTTCGAGTTTTATTAATTTCTATTCTTGTATCAGTACTAAAAGATTCATGGATCAAAGAACTAGGTACCAATGTTTTGGGACATTACTGAGCTAGAATTTTAAATATTTCACGCCTATTGTGTCCCCGTCGTCTCCAGGTCAGTCAACTTTCAAGAGTATCACTATTGTGGGATATAATGTTTTAAATTATTTTATGGGCATGGCATATTTTCAGTTTTTTTGTTTTTTTTTTGTTAATTTCCGATATAAATTCTTTCCGAGGAACTTCAGCGATACAAGTCATTTCTTAATTAAAACTAGTTTATTCTTTCTCGATACAACT
>NW_013667541.1:5388-9882 GCF_000517525.1 Limulus polyphemus
CGCATGCTCCCAGCGTGGCGTGACTTCCGCTGTCGTAACAATATTTTTAAAGTTGAATGAATACTAAAAAAAAACAGGGTTTGGAAGTTTTCAAATGTAACTTTCAGAAAAATTAAGGTAGTAACACAAAGCTTTTTCAGACACATTCTTTATGAATCTTCGTTGATTCTTGCAGATTCATTATGTTGGTATCTTTTCTGCCAAATGAATTTCTGATGGATAAACCACACAACTCCGACTACTGAGTAAAAATACATTGAGATCGATGTATTAAGTTGAAATAAGTTATTGCACGGATCTCGAAAACTAAAGTTTAGAAACCTTGAGATAAAGTTATTTTTGTAATGTTGATGTTCTTTTCTCGTCTAGGTCTACTCTCGTGGGATGTCAGCACTACCAGCTCTGATCTTAAAGATCTCGAAGATGTTTTAAGAAGCACAGAACTAGCTGACAAACCACAGCATGGTAAGAAATGCGTACTTCTGATGTATCTTAGTTATAAGCCCAAGAACAAAGGTGTATAATGCTGTGTAAAGAAATGCTTAAAGCAGTATAATATTTGGGACAAGCAAAATTTCAAGCATATCTTAATAGAAAAAAGGATCCTGATAATTACTCAGGAACAACTGTATTCAACGGTAAAAGTTCTGAAACCGGTGGTGCAATTTATATATTTCAATTGAATAAAACTTTATGGGTCAGCTTCGGACTTTTTATTTATAACCCCAAATTATGCATTTCTTCTTTCTTTAAAAACAGTCGTAGCCAAACACGCAGTCATTATAATTATATAGTTTGGTACACTATATGTATATGTAGAAAGTCCCAAAGTTAGTATATCCAACAACTAAATGTGTATATATATATATATATACATATATACCACATTAGTTAAACGTTTAATTTGTAGCAAGAAAGATTGAATGTTAAGTTATTGTAAATTAATTATTAAGTATTTTTTTACTTTTTTTTGTCATATTCATATATATATATATAATTCTTATTTTCTTAATGTTTAAATGTTAAATTACAAATCTAAGTATATTAATATATACATCATTATATGAAAGGAAGTTATTGACAGTAAGAAATATAATGTTTATTTGTTTTTGTTTTCCCAGAGTTAATTTTTCAACACTCGACGGAGTCTCTTGCTGTAGAAGCTCTTTTCAATCCAAAGAAAAACACACTCAAACAGTGCCTGAAGAACCTGTTAGTATCACACACAGGTCACAAACATTTAATTCACAGTGGGTATTCCTATTCTGGATCTGGATCCTGGATCCTTCAAGATGGAACTTTTAGTTTTGATGAATTTGTTGATGCCTTCTATGATGCCGATGTTCAACGAGTTTTAAAGATCTACCCAGGATACTCAATTCACTTACACTGCTTTTCTGATGGTGACTGGACAAACAAGGGAATCGTAGAGAGTAATATAGGTAACTTGGCCAAAATCTTAATAAACCCACCCGACACATCTGCTTCTGTTCCAGGGGCTCCTGCCTTATTGGAGTTTCTTAAGAAAGTTATTCCCAGCAGCCCTTTGGATAAAATAATGCAGCCATCTTCAATTGTTGGAAATATTCGCTTCAATCGTCCAACTTTATACGTATTCCCAGGTGGTGATGGTGACTGTGCTTTGGTTGGAGTGAGTGGTTTTGTGATGTTAATGGATGGAGGGTTTGAACGTAAACCCTGTTTTTGGGAATTTCTCCGCCATATTGATAGGATTGACGCTGTTATGGCTACGCGTTTCAGTGAAAGTAATCTAAGTGGAATTACATCGTTAATCAAAAGAAAAACTCTTGGAAAAGTATGTCCAAATATTGGATATGTATTTTCTAATGTGATAAATGGAAAAGAACCTTCTATCGATGAAAACGAAAAAGATAGAGATGAACTCGTTGTCAACGTTATCCAAGAAGGGCATTTATTTATTGAAAACCTGAATACATTAGATTTGAAACCTCATCTGTGCTTTCAAGAAAGCCCAATAGAACCTTTAATTTTGTATCAGAAAGTTGGTCATGGAACTTTAGAAATGTATTTTTTAAATCCTTCGAAAGATAGCCGTGAGGTCAAAGAATTTCTTCATCAGTGGTCATCCAGAAAAGACAATTTCAGCACTCTTAAGGTGAGTTTAAAATCAGAGGAAAAAATTCCTGTTCCTCTTTCAGATCTTACATCAATTTGTGCTCTAGTTATTTGGAAACCAGCAGACCCTAATGATACCATTACTCGAATGCTTTTTCCAGGAAGTGCTCCTCAGGAAAGATTATTTGAAGGCTTAGAGAAGCTAAATCACTTAGAGTTACTAAAACAGCCAAAATGTTGTCAATCCCTTTTAAAAAAAACAGAAAAATCCAAATTAGCAAAAGATACCGAAAAACCTATTGCAAAAGTTCTTCCTAAACAAGCAATAATGACACCTGAATCACCTACCAAGAAACCAGTGCCAAAAGTTGACCAAACAACACCCGCCAAAAAAGATGTATCTCTAACACAGAAACCCACGGAAAGAAAACCTGTTGAACTAGCTAAAGTTTCATACAAGGAAATAGAATCCAAACGTGAAAAATCTCCAGCAAAGAAACACACGGCAAGAAGACGAGAACCTCGTGCCATTATACCATCAGGTAAAGTAACAGAGAAAGAAATAGAAATTAAAAGAATGGCGGTCTCTCCTAAATCTCCAGAGAAAAAGGATAAGGAAACTGTTACTGATAAAAGTGCAGAAAAGAGAATATTACAAAAAAACTCTGAAATAGAACGCAAAACCAAACGACCATCAACCCCAACTAAGTCAGTAGCTCAAAAAGAAGGCAAAAGGAGATCTCCAGCTGCATCACCAAAGCACATATCAAAAACAAGACCGATTCAACTAAGAGGACAAAAGCCACCACGAAAAGTTGAAAGAGAAGAAAAAGCTACTCCTTCCCCAAAATCTACAGTTACATCTAAAAAAGTTAAAGAAACAAGAACAGCAGGCACAAAACATGAACAAATTAAACCATCACCAGTCACTAAAAGATTAGAAAAGCCACAGCAAAAAGCATCTGCTCTGAAAGAAAAGTTGAAAAAGGAAGCAGTCCCTGTTGCCAAGGGAGAGGAGGATACTTCAGAAAGAATACCAATCAGTAAGGAAGTAGAAAAAACAGAAAAAATAATTATTACCAAAGAAGAAGCAAAAAGAGCCAAAGAAGTAGAGAAAGCACAGGAAATAATACCTGTTCCTGAAGAAGAAAAAGAACCTGAAGAGAGAGAACCAATTATCAAGGAAGTAAAAAAAATAGAAAAATTAGTAACTGAAGAAGTAGGGAAACCAAAGGAAAAAATATCTGTTCCTAAAGAAGAGAAAGAACCTGAGAAAAGGAAACCAACAGTCAAGGAAGTAGAAAAACCAGAAAAACTAGTAGTGGAAGAAGTAGAGAAAGCGGAAAAAACATTACCTGTTCCTAAAGAAGAAAAAGAATCTGAGGAAAAAGAACCAATGATAAAAGAAGTAGAAAAAAGGGAAATATTAGTACTTGCAGGAGTAGAGAAAGCAGAGAAAAAAATTCCTGTTCCAAAGGAAGAGAAAAAACCTGAGGAGCGAGAAAAAATGGTCAAGGAGGTAGAAAAACCAGAAAAATTAATAACTGAAGAAGTTGAGAAAGCAGAGGAAAAAATATGTGTTTCTAAAGAAGAGAAAGAACCAATGGCCAAGGAAGTAGAAAAAGCAAAAACATTAATAACTGAAAAAATAGAAAAAACAGAGGAAAAAATTCCTCTTCCTAAAGAAGAAAAAGAACCTGAGAAGAGAGAATCAATGGTCAAGGAAGAAGAAAAAATAGAAAAATTAGTACATGAAGAAGTTGAGAAAGCAGAGGAAAAAATATCTGTTCCTAAAGAAAAGAAAGAACCAATGGCCAAAGAAATAGAAAAACCAAAAACATTAATAACTGAAGAAGTAGAAATGGCAAAAGAAAAAATTCCTGTTCCTAAAGAAGAAAAAGAACCTGAGGAGAAAGAACCAAGGGTCAAGGAAGAAGAACAACCAGAAAAATTAGTAACTGAAGAAGTTGAGAAAGCAGAGGAAATAATATCTGTTCCTAAAGAAGAGAAAGAACCAATGGTCAAGGAAGTAGAAAAAATAGAAAAACTAGTAACTGAAGAAGTTGAGAAAGCAGAGGAAAAAATTCTTGTTCCAAAAGAAAAGAAAAAACCTGAGGAGAGAGAACAAATGGCCAAGGAAGAAGAAAAAATTGAAAAATTAGTAAGTAAAGAAGTTGAGAAAGCAGAGGAAAAAATTCTTGTTCCAAAAGAAAAGAAAAAACCTGAGGAGAGAGAACAAATGGCCAAGGAAGAAGAAAAAATTGAAAAATTAGTAAGTAAAGAAGTTGAGAAAGCAGAGGAAAAAATTCTTGTTCCAAAAGAAAAGAAAAAACCTGAGGAGAGAGAACAAATGGCCAAGGAAGAAGAAAAAATTGAAAAATTAGTAAGTAAAGAAGT
>NW_013667541.1:10432-30368 GCF_000517525.1 Limulus polyphemus
TAGAGGAAAAAATCCCTGTTCCAAAAGAAGAAAAAGAACCTGAGAGAAGGGAACTATTTGTCAAGGAAGAAGAAAAAATAGAAAAATTAGTAACTGAAGAAGTAGAGAAAGCAGAGGAAAAAATCCCTGTTCCAAAAGAAGAAAAAGAACCTGAGAGAAGGGAACTATTTGTCAAGGAAGAAGAAAAAATAGAAAAATTAGTAACTGAAGAAGTAGAGAAAGCAGAGGAAAAAATCCCTGTTCCAAAAGAAGAAAAAGAACCTGAGAGAAGGGAACTATTTGTCAAGGAAGAAGAAAAAATAGAAAAATTAGTAACTGAAGAAGTAGAGAAAGCAGAGGAAAAAATCCCTGTTCCAAAAGAAGAGAAAAAACCTGAAGAGAAAGAACCAATGTTCAAGGAGGTAGAAGAACCAGAAAAATTAGTAATTGAAGAATTAGAAAAAGCAGAGGAAAAAATTCCTGTTCCAAAAGAAGAAAAAGAACTTGAGAGAAGAGAAACAATGGTCAAGGCTTTCTCTACTTCTTCAATTACTAATTTTTCTATTTTTTCTTCTTCCTTGACCAATGGTTCTCTTCTCTCAGGTTTTTTTTCTTCTTTAGGAACAGGAGTTTTTTCCTCTGCTTTTTCTAATTCTTCAGTTATTAATTTTTCTGGTTTTTCTATTTCCTTAACCATTGGTTCCCTCTCCTCAAGTTTTTTCTCTACTTTTTGAACAGGAATTTTTTCCACTGCTTTCTCTACTTCTTCAGTTACTAATTTTTCTATTTTTTCTTCTTTTCAGTTACTAATTTTTCTATTCTTTCTTCTTCCTTGACCATTGGTTCTCTCTCCTCAGGTTCTTTTTCTTCTTTGGAAGCAGGAATTATATCCTCTGCTTTTTCTATTTTTTCAGTTATTACTTTTTCTACTTCCTGTACCATTGGTTCTCTCTTCTCAGGTTCTTTTTCTTCTTCAGGAATAGGAATTTTTTCTTCAGCTGTTTCTACTTCGTCAGTTATTAATGTTTTTGGTTTTTCTATTTCCATGGCCATTGGTTCTATCTCTTCTTTAGGAACATATATTTTTTCTTCAGCTTTCTGAACTTCTTCAATTTCTAGTTTTTCTATTTTTTCTTCTTCCTTGGCCACTGGTTCTCTTTCCTGAGGTTCTTTCTCTTCTATAGGAACAGATACTTTTTCCTCTGCTTTCTCAACTTCTTCAGTTACTAATTTTTCTATTTTTCCTTCTTCCTTGACTATTGGTTCTCTGTCCTTAGGTTCTTTTTCTTCTTTAAGAACAAGAATTGTTTCTTCTGCCTTTTCTATTTCTTCAGTTATTAATGTTTTTGGTTTTTCTACTTCTTTGGCCATTGGTTCTTTCTCATCTCTAGAAACAAATATTTTTTCCTCTGCTTTCTCAACTTCTTCTGTTTCTACTTTTTCAATTTTTTCTTCTTTCTTGACCTTAGGTTCTTTTTCTTCTTTAGGAAAAGGAATTTTTTCCTCTGGAAGTTGAGAAAGCAGAGGAAGAAATATCTGTTCCTAAAGAAAAGAAAGAACTAATGGCCAAAGAAGTAGACAAACCAAAAACATTAATAACTGAAGAAGTAGAAACAGCAGAAGAAAAAATTCCTGTTCCTAAAGAAGAAAAAGAATCTGAGGAGAAAGAACCAAGGGTCAAGGAAGAAGAAAAAATGGAAAAATTAATAACTGAAGAAGTAGAAAAAGCAGAAGAAAAATTTCCTATTCCTAAAGAAAAAAAAGAACCTGAGGAGAAAGAACCAGTGGCAAAGGAAGCAGAAAAACTAAAAACATTAATAACTGAAGAAATAGAAAAAGCAGAGGAAAAAATTCCTGCTCCTAAAGAAGAAAAAGAACCTGAGGAGAGAGAACCAATGGTCAAGGAAGAAGAAAGAATAGAAAAATTAGTAACTGAAGAAGTTGAGAAAGCAGAGAAAAAAATTCATTTTCTTAAAGAAGAAAAAGAACCTGAGAGGAGAGAACCATTGGTCAAGGAAGAAGAAAAAACTGAAAAATTGGTAACTGAAGAAATAGAAAAGGTAGAAGAAAAAATCCCTGTTCCAAAAGAAGAGAAAAAACATGAAGAGATAGAACCAATTATCAAGGAAGTAGAAAAAGCAGAGGAAAAAATTCCTGTTCCTAAAGAAGAAAAAGAACCTGAGAGAAGGGAACTATTGGTCAAGGAAGAAGAAAAAATAGAAAAATTAGTAACTGAAGAAGTAGAGAAAGTAAAGGAAAAAATTCCTGTTCCAAAAGAAGAGAAGAAACCTGAGGAAAGAGAACCAATGGTCAAGGAAGTAGAAAAAATAGAAAAATTAGTAATTGAAGAAGTTGAGAAAACAGAAGAAAAAATATCTCTTTCTAAAGAAGAGAAAGAACCAATGTCCAAGGAAGTAGAACAACCAAAAACATTAATAACTGAAGAAGTAGAACCAGCAGAGGTAAAAATTCCTGTTGCAAAAGAAGAAAAAGAACCTGAGGAGAGAGAACTAATTGTCACAGAAGTAGAAAAACCAGAAAAATTAATAGCTGAAGAATTAGAAAAAGGAGAGGAAAAAATTACTGTTCCTAAAGAAGAAAAAGAACCTGAGAGAAGAGAACCATTGGTCAAGGAAGAAGAAAAAATAGAAAAATTAGTAACTGAAAAAGTAGAGAAAGTAGAGGAAAAAATTCCTGTTCCTGAAAAAGAAAAAGAACTTGCGGAGAGAGAACCAGTTGTCAAGGAAGTAGAAAAACCAGAAAAATTAATAGCCGATGAAATAGAAGAAGCAGAAGAAAAACTTCTATTTCTTGAAGAAAAAGAACCTGAGGAGAGAGAACCAATGGTCAAGGAAGTAGAAAAAATTGAAAAATTAGTAACTGAAGAAGTTGAGAAAGCAGAGGAAAAAATCCCTGTTCCAAAAGAAGAGAAAAAACCTGAAGAGATAGAACCAATTGTCAAGGAAGTAGAAAAACCAGAAAAATTAATAACTGAAGAATTAGAAAAAGCAGAGGAAAAAATTATTGTTCCAAAAGAAGAAAAAGAACCTGAGGAGAAAGAACCAATGTTCAAGGAGGTAGAAAAACCAGAAAAATTAGTAATTGAAGAATTAGAAAAAGCAGAGGAAAAAAGTCCTGTTCCAAAAGAAGAAAAAGAACCTAAGAGAAGGGAACTATTGGTCAAGGAAGAAGAAAAAATAGAAAAATTAGTAACTGAAGAAGTAGAGAAAGTAGAAGAAAAAACCCCTCTTCCAAAAGAAAAGAAAAAACCTGAGGAGAGAGAACAAATGGTTAAGGAAGTAGAAAAACCAGAAAAATTAATAGCCAAAGAAATAGAAGAACCAGAGCAAAAAGTTCCTTTTCTTAAAGAAAAAGAACCTGAGGAGAGAGAACCAATGGTCAAGGAAGTAGAAAAAATTGAAAAATTAGTAACTGAAGAAGTTGAGAAAGCAGCGGAAAAAATCCCTGTTCCAAAAGAAGAGAAAAAAACTGAAGAGAGAGAACCAATGGTCAAGGAAGCAGAAAAACTGAAAACATTAATAACCAAAGAAGAAGAAAAAGCAGAGGAAAAAATTCCTTTTCCTATAGAAGAAAAAGAACCTGAGGAGAGAGAACCAATGGTCAAGGAAGTAGAAAAAATGGAAAAATTAGTAACTGAAGAGGTTGAGAAAGCAGAGGAAAAAATCCCTGTTCCAAAAGAAGAGAAAAAACCTGAAGAGAGAGAACCAATGGTCAAGGAAGCAGAAAAACTGAAAACATTAATAACCAAAGAAGAAGAAAAAGCAGAAGAAAAATTTCCTATTCCTAAAGAAGAAAAAGAACCTGAGGAGAAAGAACCAGTGGCAAAGGAAGCAGAAAAAATTGAAAAATTAGTAGCTGAAGAATTAGAAAAAGCAGAGGAAAAAATTCCTGTTCCAAAAGAACCTGAGGAGAAAGAACCAATGTTCAAAGAAGTAGAAGAACCAGAAAAATTAATGACTGAAGAAGTGGAGAAAAAAATTACTGTTCCTGAAAAAGAAAAAGAACCCAAGGAGGGAGAACCAATGGTCAAGAAGGTAGAAAAACTAGAAAAATTAATAACTGAAGAAATAGAGAAACTAGAAGATAAAATTCCTATTCCTGAAAAAGAGAAAGCAAGAGAGCTAATGATCAAAGAAGGAGAAGAAATAGAGAAAGCAAAGGAAAAAGTACCTGTTCCTAAAGAAAAGAAAAAACAGGAAGAAAGAGAGCCAATAGTCAAGGAAGTAGAGAAATTAGAGAGAAAAGTACATATACCTAAAGAAGAAAAAGAACTTGAGGAAGTAGAAAAAGCCAAATATGTTGAGAAAGAAGAGAAAAAAGTACTTATTTCTGAACAAGAGAAAGAACCTGAAGAAGTAGAAAGAGCCAAAGAAGTAAAGAAAGAAGAGGAAAAAGTACCATTACCTAAAGAAGAGAAAGAATCTGAAAAAGTAAAGAAAGCAGAGGAAAAAGAACCATTACCTAAAGAAGAGAAAGAATCTGAAAAAGTAAAGAAAGCAGAGGAAAAAGAACCTGAGGAAGTAGAAAAAGCCAAAGAAGTTGAGAAAGAAGATGAAAAATTATTTGTACCTAAACAAGGGAAAGAACCTGAAGAAGCTGAGAAAGTAGAGACGAAAATGCCATTAGCTAAAAAAGAAAAAGAACCTGAAGAGGTAGAAAGAGCCAAAGAAGTTGAGAAGGAAGAGGAAAAAGTACTTGTACCTATGGAAGAATCTGAAGAGGTAGACAGAGTCAAAGAAGATGAGAAAGAAGAAGAAAAAGTACTTGTACCTAAACAAGAGAAAGAACCCGAAGAAATAAAAATATCCAAAGTAGAGAAAGAAGAGGAAATATTACTTGTACCTAAAGAAGAGAGAGAACTTGAAGAAGTAGAGAAAGCAGAGAAAAAAGTACTTGTATGTAAAGAGAAAGAAGAACCTGAAGAAGTAGGGAAAGAAGAGGAAAAAGTTCTTGTACCTAAAGAATGGAAAGAAGCTGAAGAGAGAGAGCCAATGATCAAGGAAATAGTAAAACCAGAAAAAGTATTAACTGTTAGTAAAGAAGAAAAGGACTTTGAAGATGTAGAAAAAGCAGAGGAAAAAATTCCAGTACCCAAAGATGAAAAAGAACCTGAAGAAGTGAAAAGAGCCCAAGAAGTAGAAAAAATACAGGAAAAAAAATTTTTGACTAAAGAAGAGAAAGAACCTAAAGAATTTGAAATAACCAAAGAAGAAGAAAAAGTACTTGTACCTAAACAAGAGAAAGAACCCGAAGAAGTAAAAATAGTCAAAGAAGTAGAGAAAGAAGTGGAAAAATTACTTATACCTAAAGAAGAGGAAGAACCTGAAGAAATAGAAAAAGCCAAAGAAGTAGAGCAAGAAAAGGAAGAAGTACTTGTATCTAAAAAAGAGAAAGACCCAATGATTGGGGAAATGGAAAAACCAGAAGATGTGGTAACTATTAGTAAAGAAGAAAAAGACTTTGAAGAAGTAGAAAAAGCACAGGAAAAGGAACTTGAAAAAACAATACATATTACCGAAGGTAAATATAAACCACAAGAAGTACAGCTTATTGCTTCTGAAGAAAAGGAGTCTGATAAAGATAAAACAAGAGAAGTACAGCTTATTGCTACTGAAGAAAAGGGGTATGAAGAACTAGTAGAAAAGGTACCTATAACAAAGAGAGACATAACACCCATAGCTAAGGAAGAAAAAGAAACCAAAGAAAAATTATCTACAACAGAAAAAAAAGAAAAATCAGAAAAAGTAGAGCCTATTGTTACTGAAGATGAGGAGCTCAAAAAAGTAATTAGTGTTTCTACAGAAATAGAAGAACCTAAAGAAGAACCACCTGTTTCTAAGGGAAAGGAAGAATCTGTAGAAGAGGTATCTTTACTTAGGGAAGAACAAGACTTAACAATTAGTGTTAAAGACAAAAAAGAACCTGGAGGAAGAACACTCTTAGCCGAAGAAGAAATATCTGAAGAATTAAAACCTACTGGTATTAAAGAGGAGAAGCCTGAAAAAGCAACAACTTTTACCAAAGAAATAGAAAAACCTATGGAAGAAAAAGATGTAATAACTAAGGAACATGGAGTACCAGTAGAGAGTGTGTCTTTAGACAAAAAAGAAGATAAACCAAAAGAAGTAGAACCTATTTCATTTGAAGACAAAGAGCCCGAACAAACAATAACTGTGCCTAAAGAAGTACTATCTATTTGTAGAGAAAGTAGGGAATCTATGGAACAAGTATCTGTATCCAAAGATGAAAAAGGTATAACAAGCATTACTAAGGCAGAAAAAGAATGTGAAGAAACAATATCTATAACAAAAGAAGAAAAAGTAGTAGAACCTGTTTCTATAAAAGAGAAAGATCCAAAAAAAGAAATATCTGTAACCAAAGAGGAAGTAGTAGAATCTATTTTTATAGAAGAAAAGGAATCTGAAAAAGAAATACCTGTAACCAAAGAAGAAATAGTAGAACCTATTTCTATAGAAGAGAAGAAAACCAAAAAAGAAATATCTGTAACCAAAGAGGAAATAGCAGAACCTATTTCTATAGAAGAGGAGGAGACCAAAAAAGAAATATCTGTAACCAAAGAGGAAGTAGTAGAATCTATTTTTATAGAAGAAAAGGAATCTGAAAAAGAAATACCTGTAACCAAAGAGGAAATAGTAGAACCTATTTCTATAGAAGAGAAGAAAACCAAAAAAGAAATATCTGTAACCAAAGAAGTCACAGAACCTATTTCTATAGAAGAGGAGGAGACCAAAAAAGAGATATCTGTAACCAAAGAGGAAATAGTAGAACCTATTTCTATAGAAGAGAAGGAGCCTGAAAAAACAATATTTGTAACCAAAGAAGTCACAGAACCTATTTCTATAGAAGAGGAGGAGCCAAGAAAAGCAATATCCATAACTAAAGATGTGGAAAAACCAAAAGTAGTACAACCTGTTTCTAAGGAACCAGAAAAATCTTTAGAAAGAGAATTTGTAGTCAAAGAAGGAAAAGATGGTACAAGTATTACTAAGGACCAAAAAGAATCTGAAGAAAGAATATCCACAACCAAAGAAAAAGGAGTAGTAGAACCTATTTCTGTTGAAGGAGAGGAGTCTGAAAAAGTAATGTTTCTAACCAAAGAATTACAACCTGGTTATAATGTAATGGAAGAACCCACAGAAGGGGTATCTATACCCAAGGAAGAATACTTAACACCTACTGCTAAGGACAAAATAAAACCTGGAGAAAGTATACGTGTTGCCAAAGAAGAAATATCTGAAGAATTAAAACCTACTGGTACTGAAGAGAAGGAGCCTGAAATTTTAACGAAACAAATAAAACCAGATGTTATGAAATCAAGTTTCCATGAAGAAACAATAATTAAATCTCCAGGACACTATTCAAGTGAAGTTGGACATCTGACATCTGTTTGTCATGTTAGAAAGGAGAGTTATCAAACGGATGGAAAAATATTACTGAAAGAATCAATTCAAGCTCTGGAACCTGAAAAGGAGATTTGTGAATCTGATGATCAGTTTGCTGGATTAGATGAAACAGAACAGTTTTCAGTGGTTTCTGATAACGAAAAATTAGGATATCGCATACAACCACCATCAGATAAAGATGCTTCTGATGAGGATCAAAAAATTTCTTTTAAGAGTGAAATATGTGTGAGAACCATTGTTGAAGGAAAGGATGAATATGAGGGTGGTACTTCTCAGAAAATGGATTATGTTTCAGAAGTATGTACAAGTTCAACAAGCGATCCTGTAGAAATGAAAAAAATATCTAAAGATGATAAACTCTATGAGCATAAAGAATTATCTGCTAGTTCGTTGAGTGTTGGCATGATCAAACAATATGATGATTGCATTGTCCAAGCACAGACACTCAAGAAAATGGAACCTAGTACAGAACTTATCACAGATCCAATGAAGTCCATCATCCCTTATCCTGCCGAAACATCTGAGCCGTATACATCAGAGAGGGAGCACTCCATGACTGAAACTTTGGATGCGATTAGTGATGACATTCTACCAGAAGACAGCATACCGTCCATGTCTCTAGAGCATTCTAGAACAGATAGTTTGCTAGAACCTCTTATAGAATCAATGCATAAAAAGAGTGAAGATCCTTCACAAGAAAAAGACTATGCTAGTGATGGAATTATTTGTCATTCGACACCCACAGAAGACATTCAGTTGCAGGTTGAATCCAAATCTAGATCTGCAGTTGAAAAGGACGTTTCACTGCATAGTGAAATGACTTCTTCAGAAAGAGCAGACCAGAATGGTCATACAATAACAAAGCTCCCTTTGGTAGCCTCTTCTTCACCATATCCCATAGAAGACGTAAAATCTTCTAAGGTACCTGAAAGAGTAGTTCCAGAGGTATATGAAACAGCTACAAAAGCCAAACCTTCATCACATATTACTAGTGATAAGTCTAAAGCAATTTGTAAAGAAAAATCATCTGATGCTATTTTGGCTGATGATACACGTTTGAGTTTGAAAGATGACCAAAGTTACAAAGTGGAAAAGGAAAGCAATGATTCCCTCAAACTCCAACAAAAAGTGTGCATTCCTTCTATGGACAATGGTTCCACAGAAGAGAAAGAATTCAAACAGGCAAGCCCGTTACAGGATAAATCTTCAACTGAATCTGCTCTTCTAGCTAGTTCCATGCAGGAAGGTATATCACACACTGAAACTACAACTATCATTCATACACAGTCCCATTCTGAAATACCAAAAGAAGAATTTACATTAGATTCTTGGGACAAACCAATGGGTCTTCCAACTCCGCCCGATCCAGTAGAATTTGCTACTAGGAATAGGACTGTGTCAAGAACATCAGGTAAGAGTTCCACAACTGGCCATAGCCCAAGAACATCAACACCTAAGAAGATTTTAGAAAATGGAAGAAGATCACCAAACGTGTCTTCCAAGACAGCTAATTCTCCTAAAAATGAAAAGGCGGTTGGTATAGGAAAATACAAACTAGAGAACAATGATGTTTTATCTGAACCAGTGTTTTTAGACATGGCTTACGTTCCAAACCATGGTGATCCACAGTACTGTGATGTCGATTTTTTTAAAAAAGTTCGAGCGCGTTATTATGTGTTTAGTGGTACAAATCCGAGTAAGGAAGCATTTAACGCCTTGCTAGAAGCTAAGCAGAGCTGGGACGATAAGGATGCAGAAGTAACTGTTATTCCAACCTATGAAACAGACACATTAGGTTATTGGATGGCCCTCAACCAAGATGTTCTGGCAGCAAACAAAATTGAAGTAGCACCCTCCGCCAGCAGATGTACCATAAGTCTGCAAGATCACGATACTACATGTGCAGCCTATCGGCTAGAATTTTAAACTTTTCCGATACTCGTTGTGTTTGTTTAGTTCCTAAAAGACTAAAGAGGAGCCGTAATATTTGTTTCGTTCGCTTTGTATTTGTAGGAGAAAAAAATAGTATTTTATTTCTGTAACTTTTACGATATATATATATTTGTTTTTATTCTTGGTTTGCTCTAATACGAAAGTACTCATATACAAATAGATTAATTAGAAAACAAAGGCAGCTCAAAAGCTTATTCCATATTGTTAGTTATATATGTTACAGCAGCAGTTTACTGTATATTATTTTTCCTCTGGTTTTCACTAAGTAGGTAGGTATACGTTAAGGGATAGTAACATAATGTTGAGTTAGGTATATCTGCAGTACCAAAGAGAAAGAATTACGTGACTTGAGAATATCATTAAGACCGAATTTTCGACTATAATTTACTAAAAACCTGAAAGCCATGTAGAACTATAGCTCTAAAGAGCTGATGTTATTAACTGGTGACATTTTAAGAGACATAAAATCCATCTGTAGACTTGGCTTTTCATTACACATGCAAATATCTAGAAATGTGACACGTCACTGTTCATCCTGTGCATATAATAAGGAGTCACTAAATATGCAACAAGCTACTCGTACATCTTTATCGCTCTTTTGAACTTTTAATAGAAGTCTCTTTCTTAGCGTCACTGTGATCTTATCATATAAAATAAATCCGTCAACAAATATGAAGACATGTTATCGTAATGTAGCTCTACCTATTGGCACTTTTTGACATTTTTTCTTCTTCAGACAATTCTCTCTCTGTATAGTTAAATTTCCGAGATATTTTGAAAATACAGGTTTCTTGCCTTGTCACGTCCATTATATTAAAGTAGATAGAAAAGTGTAAAATTATCAAAACTACTAATATGTATCTTTATGTATAGCTTATATCTTTCTTCTTCTTATGTGGGTTACAAGCTAAGCGACACAGTCCAGGTAAATAACCGGTTAGAATAGAAGTAACTTTCATAGAACCAATGGCACTACATTAATACTCCGTTTTTTTATTTGTGTTTCTTTCATGATGAAACCGTCTGGAATCGAATTTTTCTTTGAGGCGAAAGAGTTTTCAAATTATGACAGGCAATTTGCTAAGTTCGTAGAACCTAATGGTTAAGTATTCTCCAAAGAACACTTATTGTTTCGTTACATTTCTGTCCAATGCCATTTGACCGCCATAGCAAACGCAGAATTGAGACTGATTCTGAATGTACGTGAAGAAAGTGTAAAAGTACTTTTGATTGGTTTATATTTCGAAATGAAATAAGATCATAGGTTTCTTACCTGGGCTTCCTCCCGGATTCTGAATATCAAAAACCTCTAAGTTCGTCCAGGCAGCGAAGAGCTCCTTGAGGGCAATTTTATATTTATTCTTGTATAAATTGTTGGCATTTTAGGCTTTTAATACGAATAAAATTGTGTTTTACTAATTCTCTAACTGAGCTTGTTACAGATTTATTAGTCATACACTTGTTTGTCAATATATATATATAATTGTTAGTATTTTTCGCCAGCCATATATTTTAGTACTCTCGCCGTTTATGTGTTTTTAGCAAGTTTGCCCTTTGTTCAAGAACTTAACAACTTAATCGTGAAGCACTTAATGAAAAGAGTTTTCCTATTTCACAACTGAATGCAGTTGCTGTAACCTTGTTTGTCAACGTGGTTGTGCAGGAGTAGTAATATTCAGCATATTGCTGGTTCACAAAACTTATGAGATATTTATTATTAAATAAGACACTCTCTTGACTCTCCACTTAGTATATCCTATTTTTGATTTGCCCTGATCATTTAATTCCCATTTTCTCTATTAGAACTAATCTAACCTCTTTGTTGTTAGACATACTGATATTTACATTCTGTCGTTGTTGTTGTTTGTTTGTTTTTTTATCATTCTTTCAGCACGGTGACATGATTTTTGAGAGATAACGTGATGTTACAGATTTCTAAAGCTAGGAAAAGAAATGTAACAAGTATTCTAGTGTCTTTTGTAAATAATAGCTAATGTATAATTTTCTTAAAGAAATATAGGGTTTATTACGGAAAAGCAAATTACAAAATAGTAGTGTTTAGCACTACAGTATTTACTAGAAATTTAACTTTAGCTTTTCTTGGGTAAATAGATTAACTTGATGTGTGTTAATCGGTCAAACTCTAATATATACTCTAGTGCCATGAACTAGTCTTGCTCAACTGACGGTTTTTTATAATTTTCTTTAAATAGAAAACCACATTACTTGAAATATTAAAACCCTAGAAAGTCAGTTGTTGTTTTTTTATTTCAGAGTCATCTGAAATCGCCTCTTAATTGACAATATTCTTAGTTTTACTTCTACAAAAAAAAACTGTATCATGAGGATATTATGTTTATACGGAATTTTCACATACCTATTTGTATTCATAAAGCTACCGTTTTCAAGTTTGTCTCTTTATGGCTTATTCGGAACTTATTTTCTCAAGTTCATTTTACTGCATAATTTTACTTTTAATCAGAAATTACGGTATTTTATATTTAGCAGTATAATCGGATTCTGCACGAATATTGATCCAAATTGATGACATACGGGAAGAAAGAAATGTGCTTTTTCAAAAAGGGTTATGGGCAACAATAGCAATGAAAGAATTAGCCTTACGATATGAAAAAAAAACATCATGTTTGTCTTTGTTAACTACTTGATCAATCAGTTGAGATCATTTTTTTTCAGGTTTGCTTTTAGTTATTTAAATTTTTGTAACAATTTATGAGCATCAGTTGATCTGGAACAAAAAAAAATCGGATATAAATATTTGTCTATTTACATTAAAACTTTATAATTCATAACTATAGAACAATCAACTGAATATTATAGTTCAATATCTAACAACCAAAACGGTGGTGTATTAGAAACTTTTTGTGCTGCAAACAGTAAATATGGCTTCCTAACTTCCTTCTCGTTGTATTTTCGGATGAAAATTATAGAGACATTGGCTCAGTGTTTTTTATTTAGTAATCCATGTTTTATTTTGACATTTAAATAACACATTAATCGGTAGAATCAAAATAAAACTTAGCTAATTGCACGCAATGAGTAATTTTTCATAACGCCTTTACTATGTAAAAATCACTCGTAGACAAAAAAGGGGTGAGGGGAGCTTATCATTAATAGGCTTCTAAAGATTAAAGTAAGTTGCTTTTGTGAAATACATTTCTTTAAAATCCTAACGTGCAAGCAGTCTACGAAGACAATCACACTTTCAAGCCTCACCCTTATATATCTAATATCCTCATGCAGTGTCCTTCTATTTGTAGAGATCCATCAGAGTAAATGTGTATGTAGAAAAACCTAGCAAACAGGACGTTCCTCGTCTGCTAGTGCTGTCGAGCTCATCTTTTACATCTTAGTCAATACGTCACGACATTCCAAGATTTATATCCGCTTTGAAGTTAGTTTACATTTAACGGAAGATGCGACCAAACTTTAATTTAATTTTTTTGATAAAAGCATACAGGGCATCCCAATTGGCGTAATATATCGTATTTTTATGTTAATAGTTAGGGAGTTTAAGTAGATGGTGCTACCTACGATTGACCTCGAGTGTATTCGTGACACGAGTAAAAGTTATTTTATTTTATTTTAGAGAATATATACATATACTCTTAAATCCAACTTGAATGTAAGAATATCTGATGCTAGGCCTTTGTATGACTGCAAACTTATATGAAAGTGAACGTTTGTGGAACATCAGTGATTAATACTGTGTTAGTATTCATAAAGTTTTATGTTTATCTGTGCTTAATGCTGATGAAACAAAAGTTTCTGTGATGCGCTAAACATATTGCAATTATGTTATTGTGTAACTTGTTTAATTAAGCCTGTGTTGTTGCACAGCGCTATGTTGCTATGGTTACTGTAAGGCTCAAACGTGTTAATAAATTATGCTTTTTAAAGTCATGTGATTGCTGATTTTAAATATAACTTTTTAATATAATCTATACTGGAGCATTTGGAACCGAAATAAATGTTTACCATTATTTATAGATTATAAAATTTCAAACATAACTATAAAGTTTTGGCTAATATTTTTTTTCAAAGTTGTAGTAGCTTCGTGGGGGTTCTGGAGGAAACAAGAGAATATTTTCTTTGAAACATTGTTTCATAGCATTTGAATAGATAAAAACGATAAAAATATAAACTGATGAACATGTTTTATTTTGAGAACACCCAAATTAAACACTTAAGACCCAAAAATTATATCAATTAACTTATAATTTTGCATTCTTTCTCAAAGTATTGTTGTAACGGCTTCTAAGCTTGTATGGGTTATTTTGTATTCGGTAAAAATAAAAATGTAAATTGAAGTCCATTTAATGGTAACGAGATTGTTTTAATTCTTCAACTACAAGTCAACTTCGTTGATGTTCACTGATAGGCCTAGGTTTACAGTAGAAGTTAATACAGAAATTTCTCGCGCTCTACAAAATGCACGGCGCATCTCTTATTACTTCATTGAGAAACAAAGTTAATATTCCAAAGCTAAACTAAGGGCGTGTCCTCCATTGGAGAACTCTGTCCCTCCCTTTAGAAGCTCCCATCTGAAATTCTGAAACAAGATTCTTAGATTATCGACAGTGTGACTCCCACTGACATGAAAGTGATGATTTTTCTGCCCTCAAACTACCCCTTATACCCACAAATAAAAAACCTTCGAAATGTTCTAAAACTACTTAACAAATTCAATCAAATGATAATTCATTAATTTAATAACAGATTCAATAGTTAATAATTATCTACTATAGCCTAATAGTCATCATCACCAAGATGTATTTATTCCCAGTGTTGTTTTGTGGTTGAGGACCAAACGTATTAACAGCAATTCTCTCCAACACAGTACTGTTTTAGTTTTCCAAGGTTGTTTCATTAATTAATATTTTTTGCTTAGAACATAGTTGACATGATTTACACTAATTTTCTACAGGTTTCTGGTGTTCAATGCAGTAGAAGCATTTTCCTATCTTCGCTGGTGTCTTCTAAACACCTTAGTGTTCAGCTATTGGAAAGTTGTGTAAGTAATGAAGTTTTTCTGATTGTAACTGTGGACATTTATGGTCATTATTATCTTCCCAATGTTGACATAATAAGACTCCTCATAGGCATAACAAAAACTTTCAAATTTGGGCTATATTGAGGCACTGTTTGCCATGAGGTCATTCTGTACCATTTCTGTTCCATTGATAAGAGGCATAATTATCGTATCTTTTGTCTGAGATTCTTTCAGTTTAGTGTTGGACCACATCAATTCTTCATCATCTGTGGATGTTTCACCTTGGTTTAATATTAGGTTGGTTATCTTTGTTATTTTGTGCTTCCTTATTTTCAATGTTGTCTCCGGTGGGGCAGTGGTAAGTTTACGGACTTACATCGCTAAAATCCGGGGATAGATTCTCCGCAGTGGACACAGCAGATAGACCAATGTGGCTTTGCTCTAAAACAAGCAAAGTTTCAGTGTTTTCAATCTTTGACAACACAATAATGATCCATAAGCATTTCCAAGGTTCCCTCCTGGACAATATGCAATGTAATGTTGAAGTTGCACTACTGAATTTTTTGGGACCACCTTTCTATCTGGCCTTTTGGATTGTGGAAATTAATGAGCCATTTCAATGTTACATGAACTGCCTGTATTGTAAACCTTTACCCAAATGGGTGGTGATAAACTGACTCAGGACTCGATCAGTACTAAATAGTTCTTTTCAAGTTGTACAATACCCCCTTTCCGAAGAATTCATTCCATTGCTATAAGTAGGTGCTTATATGTTCTTTCCATGTTGCACTTGAAATAGCACTGCTTAGTCACTGGCATTGTGTCTAATATGGATGGATCTTTAAAATCTGGATGTGCTAATACAGGAGTACTGACTTGTTCTTTTTATAAGTTTTTTGAATGCTTATTCACAATCAGAAGTCTAAAAAGTATAATTTTTCTATTAGTTTGTGTAAAGGACAAACTATGTCAAAGAGAGATTTTACAAATTGATGACAGTACGATCCAAGACATCCTCTTACCACAAACAAGTTGGCCAATTAAAAAAAAAATCAGTCTTTGATCATATGTATTACCAAATTCATCTGTTTATGGAAAAATTTACTATTTTGGGGATTAAGCTTTGTTTATCTTTACTTAACTGATTCAGTATTTTACTTAACCCATCACAAGCATCATTGAAGATATTCCCATGTGCGACTACATCATCTATATAGATGAGAACGACATTCCATGGCACCAGAGAGTGCATATTCCATTGGTCATTCAAACGTGTCATTTGAATTGCATAACTCCAATGTTAGCGCAATAAACTGTCACAGCCCATTATCTACTTTAGAGGCTGTCTTTTATCGACTTGCTTCGTTCACTTGCACTGGACTCTTCAAATCGATGGTGATATCCATTTTCACTCAGATAAGGCATTCAAAGTCGAGTGAATCCTTAAATGGAATTCTGATTTTTTAATATTTAAGGTAATCAAATGGTGGAACAACTAAGAAATGTATTATTGTTGTTGTTTCACCAGAAAAGAAATACCTGTATACAAACTTCTACATGTGGAAAGGAAATGATTTACTAATTTATCATAAATTTCCGACGTCACAAATGCCATCATAACAAGTTTCTGCAAAGTACAGTAAGGTCAAACTTTAGACCATATATCTTGACAGATTATCCACTGACATTTTATTGTTTGTGAACGTCGACTTCCAAGATCAGATAAAATATACAAAACCCCATTGGAGTTGTAACGAGGGACTTGACAATAAGTTCCCTAGTGGGTCAGTGATAAGTTTATGGATGTACAACAATAAAATCCGGAGTTATAGAAGGAGCACAGGTGTATCTTTGTGCTGAAACAAGCAAACCGAATTTGACAAAAAACGTGTCTGGAAGCTTGTGAACTGTTTGGTTGTGAATCATTGTCAGATTCGATTATTTGGTAATATTATCTTGTTAACGACAAATGGAGATATGACCAGCTTCATCGCATTGAATGTTTTTGTCGGGGGAGGGAAGTTTGGTACACTTCCACAGAGAACTTCAAACATTTTTCTGTTCGAAATGTTCTGTCCTTTGATTTTTTGCTGTATGAATAATACTCTTTGGATAGGATTCTGACACAGTTATCCAGTTACAAGTACATATGCGGTGGCTTTACACTATCGAATTAAAGAGGACTTGCTATTCTAAATATGGCGCCCAAGGATTGGATCTGCAAAGACACGTCACTGTAATAGCACATACAAGTCGTTCAAATGAAATCCGTCTGTAGTAGAGCTTGTTTGTAATATTTCAAGGTTTATATGATAACTTTATGAACAAATTTTCAAGACGTTTTTGTCATAATTTCGTTCATTTCAGTCGTCTGTGCAGTGGGGTAACTACAAAAAATACCCCCCCCCCCAATATAAAGTAATCCCCACTCAAATTTATTTCCTTTTAATGGTAGTTAAGGTTCTGGTGGATTCGGGCCCCTATTGGCTCGCCCCTCCACTCCGCAATCGCGGGGGCATACTTACGCCAATACTTCTGTGCATACTATTCACTCAATTTCCTCCCAAGCTATCGATAATGCTTTCAATGTTACATGGCCTTGGCGGCTGTTTTGTAATGCTAGAAATTTTTGTTCTGAAGATGAGTCTTTGAAAATTACTAGAAGTTCTTCTAAGTTTGATCTAAAACTACATAATAATTACTGAAAATATATATTCACACACACACTTTTGACTTTGGATATCCAACATTATTTAACAATAACAATGGAAGAAGAAAAAAACAGTACCAGAACTATAGAATAAATTTAGCAGAGGATGCTTCTGATTTAACTGAAAGTTGGTTCTGTGTTGACAAAAACAAACCGATTCACACTTTTTAAAATATAACGTATACACTGAGTAAAACGTACTGTTTACCAACTCTTCCTCTTCTTCCTCTTGAAGAAGAATAAATAATAACAATTTTCTCCCATCAAAATAATATATATTTTATTTTTACATGTCTTCAAAATCCATGATTTTTGCAGTGAATATGAAGCAGAAGAAAAAATTAAATTATGATTTTATTTTAAGACTTTCGAAGTATAATACGTGTCACATTAATTGTGATATATATACGTATGTATAAACACACACTCACACACATATATACAGGCCATCTCCAAGATTCAGAGAGGCCCAGCCCTTTCAATTTTTTGAAGCCCTTAGCTATAATAAAAACAAATGATAACACATTTAAACAAAATAAGACAATCATTGGCCCAAAGAAAAAGTGTAACATAATTTGAATAGTTAATTTTTATATATAATTTGCAGCTATAAGCTGAGAGTGTAAGTCACATTTTGACCTGATTGGGAGGCACATAAAACAAGTCGCGAAACTTAACAAATGCTAAAAAATATCAAATGTCTAAACTTGAGTCCCTCTTTGAGCTTGAGGCCCGGGCCAAATGGCCCTCCTGCCCCCTTTAGTTGGGCCTATATATATATTACACAACACTATTAAAATATGCATATAAAAAAATCCTGCATGAGAAAGACTAAGGAGACGAAAGGTCATTGGGCTCATCGAGGTCACCGTCCAGTTACTCATAACCAACCAAATTGGCTCATCGAGGTCACCGTCCAGTTGCTTATAACCAATGAAAACGTTGAAATCAATAAATATAGTCTTTCACATACAACTTACACAATGGGATATCTGAGCTCTGCCCACCGCGGGTGTAAAAATCCGATTTTTAGCGCTATAAACCTTCAGACTTACCGCTGATCCACATGTGAGAAAATAATTTTGTCTAAAAACAGTTTTACATTTCGGTTTCCATATCTTTAACCTATTACCTTTATAATATTCAAGGTTTGTACAGATAGGGTAGCTTTGCGCTTGACAACACACAAACAAAAATGTTTGTTTTGTCCAATCTTTACCAAAAAAAAAAATGCACCCCCCCCCTTTAGTGGCACAGCAGTATGTCTGCGGACTTACAACGCTAGAATTCGGGTTTCGATACCCGTCGTGGGCAGAGCACAGATAGCCCTTGTGCAGCTTTGTGCATAATTAAAAACAAACAAAAAAATTGTTTTACGATATTTTATTGCTACCAATAATTGGATAAAAAAAAAATTAATTATGGAATATTATTTTTCGATAAAGTTGACACAGCATTGATTGCATGTGCTATACTTAAAAATAAAATAAAACGGTGTATGTTTGGGAAAAAAGAAAGAAAAAGTATCCAAGTAATGTTCCAAATCTTATTATAATGGAGCTTGTGATGTATACGTCCAAAACTCGGATCTCGGAAACTACCATACTGATCATCACCGATCATAACTGGGTAATATTTTTACAACTAGGCAGTATTTTTATAGCTGAGCAATAAATAAAACAATTGAAATTTCCACAAAAATCATATGTTTCAGATTTAACCAGTAAAAATTACAAAAAAAGGGGTAAGTTTCAAATATAAAAGAATCAAAAAACAAACTTGAAATATATATATTTGTTTTTCTTTAGTGAAAATCTCATGCGTGTTGCAACAGAAAAGCAAGGCACTTTCATTGATAACTGCATCTATAAAGAAATACTTCAATAAAATCTACTCTGTGATGTAATGCTGTGATGACAGCTCATATTTAAACTAAAATTTCAATAAAATCCTATTTCTCATGGATGGTGAACATTATTGAATGTCAAGTATGAGTACATTATTGTAGAACTGTCAGACAATTCCAGAAAAGGCCGTAGGCCTAATATCCTTCCGCATGAACTAGCAGTTGTACCTGTCCGGAGGGAGGGTATTTCTATTAATCTCATTAACGTAAAACACAAGCATGACCAGCTTTCAAGATGGTTCATGTAAGCGCTACCTATATATTGATTATACTATCAATAAATTGCAGAAATAAATATTTCACGTAATCCAGTTTACTTACTTCATGTGTATTTAATAAATAATTTGAATTACAAATTAACCTAGAATAGATACATGTCGACTGAAAGTGGCCAAAGATAAAATATTTGTATACGAAATCCTAACTATTTCCGGATTTTGCATTTAAGGATTAAATTAAATTTATTAAAAGCGTGATTTCTATTTTCAATGAAAAAAATGCGTGTTTTTCCTGTTTTATCTCTTAGACTTGCATGGACTGGTGCTTAGGGTGACACTGAACATATTCGCCCTTTTAGCCGTGAGGGAGTTATAACATGATGGTCAATCCCACTATTCGTTGCTAAAAGAATAACCCATGTGCTGGCTTCCCTCTAGTCTATCACTGTTAAATTAGGGACGACTAGCGTAGATAGCCCTCGTGTAGCTTTGCGCGAGATTCGAAAACAAACCAATCCTAGATTTAAATCTTTATGTACCAAATGTGAATAATAATTTAAAAAAAAAATTGAAAATTAGAACATTTCCTAACACTGAACCTAAGTACGGATATCAGACACTCAGATTAGTTTATGTACATCTAGATATTATCCATAATTATCACATTAAATAAACGCAGAATCAGAATAGTTAATGTTGACCGAAACTCAATAG